>NC_085011.1:7283829-7401329 GCF_963854185.1 Sardina pilchardus
TTGTCCTTCATACCCTGATTATTATTATTAATATGGTTAATGACGATCAAGTAAACCTTAATGCTAGCCATATGTATCATCATAACACATCTGTAAACATCTGGCCGCCCCTTTTCTTTTTTGCTTTGATTTGTCTTATGCTGTACTGAGGTTTGTCTGACATCATATGTGATGGAATCATTTCACACATAGTGATTACAATTACATACATGTACCCCTGCTCAACTGGTCAGGCAGGTTACTCTCTCCCACACCCAAGCAGTACTTCCGTGACTTTTTTTTAACCCCCTGCTCACTCACAGATTTACCCCAGTGATGAGTGTGCTGTTGTTTACGTGAAGCTCATTGAAGGGATGATAATTGTGCACATACACTGATAACATCAGGGTCTATCCCACGTTCAGAGGAAGTGGGTTTGTACTAGAGGGCTGATTGGATTGTGTGACTGGCTGGCTGACAACCTTGAAGCCTTTCTCATCTGACTTTTTGAGTCTCTTATTGCTGTGTCTTACAGGTGAATGTCTAGCTCAGGATGGAGCCTTGAAGGTGAACGACCACCTTCAGGTGAGGGGTTTCGATAGGATCTATGCTGTTGGGGACTGTGCCAACATCAACGAGCCCAAGATGGCTTACCATGCTGGGCTCCACGCCGGAATCGCCGTCACAAACATCATCAACAGCCTCACTGGAAAGCCACTGGTCTCATACCACACAGGTGACTAACCTGGGCATGCAAAGACAGTCACCATTTGTCATTTGGGGGAGAAAAAAAAGAGCTGTCGTCCATTTGTCCCCGCCACATTCCAGAGCCACACCCCACAAAAAGAACTCCTCCCACGTAGGTGGATGTCGTTGATGTCAGACAGGTGCACCCTAAAGGGGTGGAGAATGTCTTTACCTCAGGTGTGGTAACATGTGAATCTGGTGGGGTATTCTGAGTATGTGGTTTAGTAACAAATTTGTGTTTGCTCAAAGTAAAAGGCCAGCGTCTTTATGGATGAGGTTTGTTTTGCTAGAAGCGTGAAGCCTGAGGACTCCTGTCAGTAGTGTTGTTTTTGGCGGACTTTTAGTTTTTGCTGTCAGGAGGGTTACAACTAAATTAATGTTCATGTAGATGGCTGACAGACAAAGCCGACAAGCAGGTAGAAGATGAATACACATGTTGATGGTAATTTTGATACCACAGATTAATGAAGACCTAGTCAGGCAATGGGAGGAAAAATCAGGAACGGAGTTTTATTTACAGTGAATGGCATCAAGGGAGACACAGCATGACTTCCCATAAAGATCCACCAGGAAAGTAATGAAGGTTCAAGTGTCCTTCCAGGGTGACGGGAGATGGCATTGGCAGGCCTAATAGAGTTCAGGCGTGGTGCCTGAATTCAGGCTTGAGCTCGGCCATGTACGATGTCAAGAAAGGCTATTCTCTATGTTGTCTTTGAATGTATTTGATAATTTCAGGCACAGATAATTTCCTGTCTATCAGCCTTGCATTGGTCATCCCATCTTACATGAACCACATTGGATCCGATCCTGATTGCCAACCTGGTAATCTAGAGCAGCTAGCTACTGACGCAGGGGATGTACCCATGAGGAACAGCAAAACACTGCAGAACCATAACATTCCCCCTCTTCCTATCTCTGAACACACAGATACAGTGTACTCAGGGACAGTACAGGAACAGAATGACATAAAAACAATCATCTCTTAAGTGTAAGAACACAATAGCTGACACGTTAAGAAACATAATTTAGAACATCACGACTTGAACTACTTATGAATATTAAAATCATAAGTTCTGATTCCAATACTCTCCGTGTGGAAATTATATTTCAGACTGGTATATGCAGTGTTTCTTAAAGGTGCTCCAAGCAATGTTTCTAAGCTAAAAAAAAATTGTCGCATACAGCAAACATCTCTTCACAGTCTGCAAGCTGCTTGTCCCCTGAATACACACAAAAAAAATGTCTCTGCAAATGTCTCTGCAAAACAGCCTGGCGCTGCCTTGACCATGAAACATAACACATTTTTACAGCCATTCACTGACGAGATGTGCATTCAGGAGAGTTTCAGTTGTTTGCTTTGAGTTTCAATTGCTACTGTAGCTCTCTGTTTTGTCTCAACGTCAACAGAAGTGACGTTACCTAACATCGCTTAGAGCACCTTCAATTGGTGGGTTACAGAATTGTTCTGGTCCCGGAGCTGGTGGTTAAAAAAAAAATGGGCCATTTAAATTGCTACCCTATTAGATCTAATGTCAGACCTTTATTTTTATAGCTTGTTACCAGTCATTTTATTTAGCAGTCATTTCATTTTAGCATGAGGCGAGCCTAAATATGGCGAAACGCAAGTAGCCTGTCACCCTGAATATTTAAAGTATAGATTCATTAACGTTGAGGACAAAAAGGGACAGAATCCTCAGTGAATGGTGTGCACTGCAGTGAATTGCTTTCACATAAGAGTATGAAACCATCAAAGCTAAATCACCAAATGGAAACAAAGTACCCATACTGTCAAAGACAAACCTGTTGAGTAGCCTACTTTGAAAGGTGACACCAGGAATTGAGGACTTTGCAAATGTGCCTAACATCAGCATGCCCCAAACACGTAGCCTAGCTACAGGCACTTTCTGGGACTAGAAGCGTACCTTAAACTGACAGACTTTGACAAGATTTGGGAAAGATTATTGAAAGGTTGTAGTCTTTTAACTAATGTGATTGGTGGACACAGGACCTTAATGTTCAGGGAATGTGAGGGTCACAAGGCCAGACCAATTGGGAACCACCACTGATCGATTGTGTATTTGTATTTGACAGGCAATGTGACCATGCTTCTGGCCATGGGCTGTGATGATGGAGTGGGACAGTTCAACGGCTACAGGCTACCACGCTTGCTTGTCACTCAAGGCAAGAGCAAAGGCCTTCTCCTGTGGAAGAGTTGGAAAGACATGGGACAGACATCTCCATAGGATGTCTGCCATAGGAAGTGTAACAGTGTCCACGCCTGTGCCTATGAACCTTTCTGTCCTCACAGTTCACTTGTGCCTTTTGATACATGACCTTAAAAAGTATAGACATTTGTTCTAATATAAAGCCATCTTTTTTCAGTTTTTCAGTCATCTTGTTTACATATAGATTATTCCACCATTTTAATTTGTAATTTTCCAACAACATGATGTACCTTTGCACAGTTGGCATATATTAATGCATGCGTGCATCTATCATTCAGCACATTCATTTAACTTGTATGTATGTTGCTGCCATATGACATAATGCACTATGGGGAGCAGATTTATATGCCATGTTTTCCCAAATGTTGTAGTATGTATCTTATTCAAAAAGGAATATAATGCAGTAATGTCAATACGGTTTACAAGATATTTCTATTGTATGACATAGACCTTACTCAATACATTTTTCATAAAATGTTGTTACATCGCAGCAGCCCAACAGAATATTTATTTTGTAGTATGCTTATTTATTCTGACACGTGGATAGTGGTAAAACACAGCACATACTCCCCCTTAAACTCTGTGTAAACAGTTTAAAGGCCACGCATGCTCCTGAGTATGGAAATGGGCAGATGACTAAAGCCAGAACTGAGCCATATGCAAATCCAGCCAAACATACACTACATTGCCAAAAGTATTGGGTCACCTGCGTTGACTCGCATATGAACTTAAGTGACATCCCATTCTTAATCCATGGTTTATTATGATGTCGGCCCATCCTTTGCATCTATAACAGCTTCGACTCTTCTGGGAAGGCTTTCAACAAGGTTTAGGAGTGTGTTCATGGGAATTTTTGACCATTCTTCCAGTCCCAGAAGCGCATTTGTGAGGTCCCTCACTGATGTTGCATGAGGATGTTCTATTAGGTTGCGGTCAGGACACTATGTAGGCCAGACTCTCCGAACTGGGCTTGGCCCCGTAGCTCCAGCGAAAGGAACTCGGAATGCTTTTGCATTAACCAAGACATTTTGGACAATTCCATGCTCCCAAGTTTGTGGGAACAGTTCGGGGATGGCCACTTCATGTTCCAACACCAGTGCACAAAGTAAGGTCCACAAAGACCTGGATGACCCGAGTTTGGTGTGGATGAACTTGACTGGCCTGCACAGAGTCCTGACCCCAACTCAATACTGTAGAACACCTTTGGGATGAATGTGAGCAGAGAGCCAGTCTCCTCATCCAACATCAGTGTGTGACCCGACAAATACGCTTCTGGAAGAATGGTCAAAAATGTGTAAACCTTGTGGAAAGCCTTCCCAGAAGAGTTGAAGCGGTTATAGCTGCAAAGGGTGGACCAACGTCATATTAAACCCTATGGATTAAGAATGGGCTTAAGTTCATATGCGAGTCAAGGTAAGTGACCCAATGCTTTTGGCAATATAGTGTATGTAATATGTTGTTTCAGGGGTAAGGAAGGTGGAATTCTAATTGTATTAGCTTTTGAATCAATAACATACCCATATCAAAAACCTTCAGAGATAATTTCAAATATAAAGAGATCTTCTGAATTATTAAACATTTTTATCAATCATGGATTATCTACCACCTCAGGGTTTCAAACATGCAAAATATGAAATGTGTGATTTTTTAAAAGAAAAATTTGGCCATATTCAACTAGAAGACACCCAAGTGTTTTGGATCATTTGACGGTCACCCATGTGAAATGACATAACAATCACGATATTGTAAAATAGCAGCTTTATTATATCACACTGAATAAGTATTCTTTACATTCATTTAAAATGCACCTGTTCAAACAAACTGATAATTAAACAAAATGGCTGTAGTCCTCCAAAATTGGCAAGGATTACCTCTAAGAACCAATACAGCATTGTAACAGTCTAAAAGCACTGAAACTGTTGGCACACATCTTTTTTTTTTCTGTCAGTATTAAACTATACGTGATAGGTGAAATACGTTTTAACAGTGTGTAAATCAAACAAACCCATCACCTGTCACTTGAATAATCAAAATAATGTAAACAAACAAAATAACTGACGGATGCACACAAATCTGAAGAAAAAAGCTAGGCCAAATCCAAAACCAGTTCTCAATGTAGAAAAAGAGAAACAATAAAATATTACAATTAAATATTAAAATTGCCTCCAAGAGTGTAAAGAGAATAGGAACCATCAGGGACATTCCAGGTCCATTCTACTGACATTCCTTAGTAAGACATAAATGAGGTAGAGATTTTTTCTTTTTCTTTTCTCAAAGAGAAAATATATATATATATATATATATATATATATATATATATATATTTGGCCAGATATATATGATATATGTGTACGTCAGTAATGAGTCCTCACCAGTATACAAACATGGTCAAAACTTGACTAGGACACATGCCAATCCCTTAATGTAGAAGAGGCGACATAAACATAAAGCACAAATATTTTAGTACAAACATATATAATAATAATAATTAAAAAAAACAATAAACATTTGACATCATGGACAACACATATCCGGCATGATCCATTAATGCCATCATACGATCTGGTAATAAATACTAAAATAAATCAGTCTCAGTATAATACAGGGTAGGCTTGAGAGAGAACCGTTCAGAGAGCACTGCTATGAACGTCTGTACACGAATACAAAAAAAGTGAGTTTGCAAACCTATTTAGAATGACTGGGGTGGAAGTGGGGGTGGGGAGTTCATGCTCATCCAGTCATCCATGCTTCAAAGACAGCCTCACAGGTTTCACCGAGAACCGGTCTGGCCAGCAAACATCAGAGGATTCCTTGCAATCTCTCTCTCTCTCTCTCTCTTTCTCTCAATGTGCATAGATATAGAAAACTAGCTAACATATTCAACCCTTGTTAGGCATGAAGAACTAGACACATATGGTGCTTAAAGCCAACTAAAGTCAGCATAGTAACTGTTAATCAAAAGGACAGTTTAATTTAGGTCAGAAATTAGGACAAAAATACCTGTATCCTGCCAGAATCAGAGTTTACATGATGGTTATCTGCACTTCTTTAGTTTAGATTTTTATCTGAAACGTTTACCCTAAATATACAGTTATATGAGCCAGTTAAAGGCCTTGTATTGTTATAGATTTTTAGTATATTTGGGAGATTAATGTAGTTGCTGGCTGTGTGTTACTGGTGCGCCTCACAGTGCAGAGGACCTCAGAGAAGACTGCCACATAATAGGCCACAATTTGCTGGTGCTATCTCTTGGCACTTCCAACATGATTAGCAAGCTATAGAATGATCTATGCACATTGAGGGAGATAGGACACCAGACAAGTCCTTTGTGTAAAAAAAATATCAACATGACACACTTCTGAAGACTCACAGACAAAAGCATTGCCTAAAAGGTCTACTCAACCTTAGTAGCCTTACCATCCTTCACCGACTTCCCCTTCAATCCCTTGAGGTAGGTCTGGTAGAAGAATGAAGCAAAGAGCACCAGATAGCTAAGGTACATGAGCGTGGCCCACACAATGTTGTCCAGGTACGATGGGCAGCCCTCATCCTGCATCCAACGGTAAACCAAGGCAACCACCGTCAGGCCCATGGCCATTTGGGCAATCTGGGCGGACGTGATGACCATGGCGAAGGGCTTGGGAACGCGGTAGCCAGCCGCACGGGCCACATAGTAGCTGTACATCAGCGCGTGGACGGTGTAATTCATGGTCATGAACCAGCCTCCGCCGGCCACCTGGTCTTTGTAGGAGTACCAGGAGTAGAGCAGCACGGTGATGTGGTGGTACCAGTGCAAGAAGATGAGCCGCTGTTTACGGAGCACTATGAAGGCCGTGTCGCCTGAAGGACATGAGAAAAAGAAAAAAAAAAACACAACAAAGACGCCCATTAAAATCAGTCTAAGACATGAGCTCGTTTCCATGTTTATGAATCTACCAGTGTGTTTAATGGGCTTTCATCCGACTGTACTTACCCAGTTCCGGAGCTTTGCTAAGAACGAAGGCATAGGCCCAAAATCTGGTGATCGGCCCATTATAGAAGCTCTGGTCACAGACAGACTGCTTAAACCCAAAGGTGTGAAGAATGTAAAGCATGTATATCCCAGTTCGGACAGCGCCAACAATGCTGTGCAAAAGAAAATAAAACAATGATGATAAAACTGCCCATAAAAGTTTATTTCAGCTGTTAGTAAATCTCTCGAATCATCCTGATTTACATTGTGCGACATACGATTCATTCTCTGACTACATACTTTACATCAAACAAGTATATCAGGTTGCTGTTTAGCCGAGACAGCATTTTGGACTTATAGGCACTTGACCTGAGGGGGGGGGGGGGGGGGGGGGTAACCATCTAAACAAAGGCTGAGGAAGGCATTTGGTCACTTCACAAGGTATTGAAAATGACTGCCTAAAAGGACAGCTACAGTCTTAAATATGACCCCCGCCCCCAATTGAAATGGTGGGTAGCCATCTGGTAGAGGGGGAAACCAAACTCCTCAATGGAACAAGAGTACCTCAAAAGTTCCTCCTCAAACTGGACAGGGCCATTGTTTTAAGTAGTGGCACATTCGTGTTTTGCTTTGGTTACCTCGCTGTCTGTTTTAGAGGTGGGCTCCATTGACATGTTCAACAATTAACCATAATGAAGCTGACATGGTTGCCATGTTACACCCCCGCCATTATGGGATACTGAAAATGGGTGTTTGTTGGGGAAGAGAACATACAAAATGGGGATTTTGTACTGCAAGCCTACACCAACATAGTAATGAATTGCTCTTTAGTCATTGTCTCTATAACATAACCTTCTGTTGCATTCTATCAGAGTTGTAGGCCTCTCCGTGGATTAGAGGCATGCTTTCCTGACGAGCCCTAGTTTGTGGGTCAACCCTGCCAATGGATTAGGATTAAAGGACATACATGGCCACAGACCGTGCTGCAACTACTTACACACGATATAAAACCAGAGCCAGTGCAGCCGCCAGTGTGCATGCATCCAGTTATCACACATACACACTCAAGAATAGCTCAAGGCTAGAAACACCAGAGAAATCCCCTCAGGCTTAGGGAAACCTTTTGCCCACTACAACAAATTATTCAGCACTCAGTCTGTCAGATTGTAGCAGGGCTACACTGATAGTGAGTTTCTGACGTGTGTGGGACCACTTTGCTGGCTTAGTTTAGTTATTAGTTTCACTCACCTGAAAATGGCCAAACTCAATGACCACAGGATCAGAGGTTTGCGGAGGTCAAGTTTCTGTCTGTCTCTCATGAAGTGCTGCCCTCCAAACACCAGCGCCGCATATAGGCCACAGAATACAAATGCATGACCCCTAGAAAATGTTTGAAACAAGCCATCAGTTAGGAGAGGTTTTCGGAAAGCTTGATATACATCTGCATCGACACGGTTAGAATATGTCAGTAGCCTACACCATAAATAGACGTAGCCTACTACCGTAACAGGCAGGTGAAGTCAGCACTAATTGACTAAACAAATTGTCCTTGTCTAAGTTAGGCTTCACCTATGACTTGGGATCATCTTAACTGAAAATCTACATCTGTCATTTATCGACACGTGTGATGCGGACACTGTAGCCTAAAACTAACTAACTAAAAGCTCCGAAGCCAGGAAGGTAAACGTACGGACGCTGGACTTACCAGTTCTCCTGCATCCATTCGATGGCCAGCCTTTCATCAAAGTGTCTTTCGAAGTTGTACTCGGAAAGAGTTAACTGTTGATATTGATCTGTTTCATTCATTTTGAACAAGAGTTGCCAACAGAAGTGTGGAGTGAAGCTGAGATCACACCGATGTTAACTGAAGACAAATTCCTGCCGATATGCCTCAATTGGTTTGTCTCCTCTGACTAGAGGAAGAATTATCTGGCACCTGAGGTGTCTCAGCCAAATTATCGGTTGTGGCTGATGATGTAATATCTCCTCCCTCCTTGGGGTGGATCTTGTTAAGTTTCTTGGTTTCACTCAGCAAGTATTACTAGAATTTAGTAGCCTATGACATAAGCGCGGTTAGTCTGCGATCTTTTGCAAATGAATAAATAAATAATTCATGAAATAAATGAAACACTGAACCTAGGCCTACTGTGATGTTTAATCCATATGTTTAGTGTCTTCTCATGTAGGATTTTTTTAGACGGTAAAAGCGAGCCAATATTGAAATAATTTACCAGGCCTATTTGTATTTTATTTTAAACCAAAAACAAGCAAACGAAAGGCTGCAAAAAAGTTAAAAGAGTGACAACACAAGCCCGTCGATTCATCCACTTGTGATGGCCACGCAATTTGGTCTATAGGCTAATATATTTTTAGGGTCAAATTATTTTGTCAAACAACAGATTGAAGAATTTGTTCAAATTGAAGGTGTTATTTAGGCTATGTGAACCTAGTTGACACAATGTTTGCAAATGGATGCAGAGATATTTTAAATCAGTCTGCATAGTTTCCCTGAACGAGTTCTTGCTCAACCTTATTACAAACAAAACAAAATATGTGTATAGGTCCTGTACAAAAATGCCATCTGGCCGGTATTTTTCAAGGCTAGTTCTCATAACGTGGTTTCTGTTATTGTCCTTCAACTCTACCAGTGGCTTCAATCATTCTCAACAGCAGACAAGCTGTTGTCACAAGCTCAGAACATTCAATTAATTGGAAAACCTTTGGGTCCCTTACAGATACTGGCACGACATCCCTCTCTAGAATAATATAATCAGACACAGGTGTTCTGCACATTGCAATGATTTTGTAAAAGTCCTTCTTTAGAAGAGACCTTCAAAAATTGGCCAGGTGAATATAACATAAATCTGTGAATGAAATGCCATGGAGTGATGCCAGTGGTGGGTATACTGAAAATCTATTCTCAAGTAAAAGTAGGCTACAATTACTCCCTTAAAATGTACTCTGGGGGTGAGGGTGCTGTGGTGCAACAGGCTACAGCACTCATGCCATGAACACGGATCCAAGTGCCCACAGGTTTGAGTCTGACCCCCCCCCCCCCACACACACACACACACACAGAGTACTCTAGTAAAAGTAACAATCCCTACAAACAAAGCTTAATTTAAAAAAAAAAAAGTATGTTGTTAATAAAGTACTCAAGTTACTTTCCATTTTTCATATTTGTATGTTGTGCTGGAAAATAGTTAATGCCGTTTAAAAAAAGCACATCTACTTTTTTGTATTAGATAAAGCAGGTTTAGTGGGCCAATCAATCATAATTTATAGGCATATGGCTGCCTAGAGCTACTCCCACTATTTACCCTTCATTCACCTGTACCCTTTCTCCATTTCTCTATCCCAGAGTGGACAAATTAAATCACTACTTGCAAATGAAATGCTTTGCAAATGTTAAGAGTTGTCAACAAGGTTTTCTTACTGATAGCCTAGATGCTGCAGTATGCAGACAATGCAGTGTTTTCGACCAACAACCTGCTTGTCTGAAAGTGGTCTATTGAGAAGGCAGGCACATCAGTATCTCCTTGGTGTCGAGGCAGGTATCGAGGCAGTTAGCACATCAGTATCTCCTTGGAGATGCTTCTGACTTTCTCTCTCTGCTGATTTAGGGCTGATTTGTGATATGTAAAATGTAGTGTAGCTCTGGATGAACATAATTGGCCTGCATGAGTCCTGACCTCAACCCAATAGAACACCTTTGGGATGAATTACAGTGGAGACTGAGAGCCAGTCTCCTTATCCAACATCAGGGTGACCTCACAAAATGCACTTCTGAAAGAAAAAAAACCCTATAGTCTTCCCAGAAGAGTTGAAGCTGCAAAGAGTGGACCGACATCGTATTAAACCCTATATGGATTAAGAATGTGATGTGACTGAAGTTCATATGTGAGTCAAGGCAGGTGAGCAAATACTTTTGGCAGTATAGTGTAGGCCTATATACTACAATAGAAGTACAGGTCTGGTTGTTGCCGTCACGTAACAATGTAAACACTGGGCAATTGTTCTGGTGACTTTTTTATTTGATAAATTAAAAAAATAGGCTTTTAAAAAATCCATTCAGCCACCCTTCCGAGTCTGATTTAAAGTTGAGTGCTCCCTCTTCTGGACATATATAGTATTACACACATTGTGAAGCCAAGCACCAAGGGGGGGGGGGGGGGTTCATATGACTCACATATGAACTTCTGTCACATCCCATTCTTAATCCATAGGGTTTAATATGACGTCGGTCCATCCTTTGCATCTATTCACGGGTTTCATCAGGTCTCTTTCCACAGGTGTATAAATCAAGCACCATGCAGTCTGCACTCATAATCTAAGTGCTTGATTTCATACACCTGTGGAGAGGGACCTGATGAAACCAAAGGTCATTAAGGGCGGAGCAAGATACTATACTTCGTCGTAGTTTATGGGCGCAAAATGGGGATCACTTCCTCTGCATAAACAGGCGTGTCATTGCGTGTCATTGACGTATTCATGGGTTTCATCAGGTCCCTTTCTACAGGTGTATAAAATCAAGCACCCGATTATCAATGCAATTGCTATCAGTTGCTTGATGATGTTCCAAAATGATCTTGCTGCTCTTTCAAGCCTTCTACATTTATTAATTTTAATATGGAAAATAACACACACAAAGCATACACTTTCAAGGAATTTAATAAAAACATCAATGGAATAATGGTAATCTGTCACTGCTCTCATTAAGTTACCCCAGCGCCACCTGATCATCGTTAGCTTACATAGCAGGATTTGGAGGTCAGAAGGGGCTGAGGGTCATGAAACCGTGCCCAAAATTCACATTCCTAACTCTATAGAAGCAAGATCTTAGCATATACATGAAATTCTGATCTATGCCGTGTTCAATGGAACAGTCGCTGCCTCTGCTCTGCATAAAGGGGGATTTTGACCCCCCCTCTTGCGATTCGGGTTCCAGGAAGTGGCTTCTCATGAAGTATCTTGTTCCGCCCTTAATGATCTTTGATGAAACCCATCAATTACCTCCTCTGGGAAGGCTTTCGGAGTGTGTTTATGGGATTTTTGACGATTCTTTCTGAAGTGCATTTGTGAGGTCACACACTGATTTTGGACGAGGAGACTGACTCCTCAAATTCATCCCAAACACACACACACACACACACACACACGCACACACACACACACACACACACACACACACACACACACACACACACACACACACACACACACACACACACACACACACACACACACACACACACACACACATACACATAGACACACACACTTTTGTCAGAAAACAAATACACTATGTCCAAACAGACTATGTCCTATCTTCAGACTGTGTTACAAATAATGGTTAATGGTTAGTCAGGATTGATGTTTTGGATTGACGTTTTTCTCTAAATGTAACCCTCTTTAAAGCAACACATTTGTTCTCTGAGTCCCCCTACAGTTGAGAAGCACAGTAATAAAGAAACAAAATATGTGTATTTTGCAACAAAGTATGAACATAACTCAGATACAATATAGAGTGAATGCACTGACAGCAGCGTTCCTAGGTCGGTGGTGGTTGGTTAGGGTTTTTTAGGGTTATGCTTCAGCCCGCATCAATGGGACGGACCAACCTAACTAACCTAGACCATGCCTAGGTTGCTTAACAGTATCTTGGATAATGACTTTTACTCAGTCCCAAGTCAAGGACCCAGTGGTGATGAGAATAATTTTGACCACAAAACCTCTGTGGTCATTATCCCCAACACAACCATATTAACCATTAACCAACCATTATTTGCGATCTTGGACAAAGTCTCTATTTGTTTTTCTTTATAAAAAAAAATAAATAAAAAAAAACCCAGCATGACCAGTCAAGATCAGAGAGAAAGAGGAAAAAAATTATTATAAAAACAGAGGGGGTGTGTATGACAGCATATTTTGTTGACAGTGCACTGTGGTCAGAGTGAAGTCAGACTATGAAGTGGGCAGAGTGAAGCCAAAGTTAATAATAAAAAAAAAAAAGCTAGATCAGATCAGAACAGAATATAACACTGGTTGCATGCGATTGGTTAATTCAATTTCACTTCACTCGAGAGGTCTGGCCCATTTCGGAGTCCCTTGACGTAGTTTCCGGCTACTTATGCTGCCACCGAAATCGGACCCATGGACTTCTTCATTGTAAAGATGAGGACTCTAACCATTTTATTGCCATTTCTGTACTCCTGTACAGCTCAATTTGTGTTAACGGAAGAACGGATCACAGCCAAGGAGGGTAAACTGCTGCAGTTTTAAAGTTTTTTTTTCCATTACTCTTCTTCAATAATGACAATCACTTTGATATTTTGACAATTTTCTATGCTGTATACTGAATGTGTATTTGACCTGATCTTGTGTTCAGAGGTGGCCTTCACTGCAGCTCTTCAGCCTTCATCATGGGATCAGTCTGGTTTTGGGGGAATAGGACCTTTTAGCACAGAGGACACCTTAGTCCATGGCAATGTTCTGACTAATGTTGGACAGACCTATGATTCAACTACAGGTATTCAATTCTCAGTGAATATCAAATTAGGAGATTTTAGCAACACTGTAAATTCTATCTTATATGCCTAAATGCACAGTACTGGGTAAGTAAGGTGTAACAAATAAAAGTGTTCGGGAGGACAACATTTGTGTCATATTCTTTGTAAAATCAAACATATGCCTTGACGACCGCATTTCATTCTATATGTGACGTTACCACAAATCAAGCATTACACGTTAGTTCTGGCAGGCCGCATAGTCAAGCCCGCAGTCAGCTGTCAGTTTACAGTATTTTCTTTTCATTTTGATTTTCATTAGGCCATTGAGGCCTATAAATAGTTTTTGTAGAAATTACAGTTCCTATCTGTCTCTCCTGTCTGTGTCACAGGTGTGTTTGCTGCTCCAGTGAAAGGAGTCTACTTCTTTACCTTCACCACCTACAGCTGGGTGAGGGAGGCAGACATTGGTGTCAAGCTGATGAAGAACAATGAGGAGGTTTTGCTGGTTTGGGAATGGCAGGACAAAGGTGACAATGAGGACTATGCCTCCAACTCAGTGCTGCTGGAGCTGGAGGTGGGGGACAAGGTGTACATGCGTCTCCCCAAAGGATACCAGGTTGCAGCCAGCAAAATCTCCAATATTCACACCTTCAGTGGATTTTTGCTCTACCCTCACAACAATGCATCTCAGTCAAGAGGTATTGAATTGAATTGCTTCAGTTGTTGCATGAGTCATATTGCATTATCATGGATATTTTGCCTACTTAACTTACATAAGTGCCAAAAGTGTACACAAATTTGGCAAAGCAAATTAAGGCTTTACAAGTCCACGAAGACACACCACTAAGAAGAACATGTTTAATATAAATGATCAGCACATTAGGAATAATATACAGTACATGTTTTAAACAAGAATTGAAAATATCACTAATTTTTGGACCATGTGACATGCTGTATACTGAATGTAAGTTTGACCTCATCTTGTGTTCAGAGGTGGCTTTCACTGCAGCTCTTCAGCCTTCGTCTGCGGACGATAGTGGCTTTGGGGCAATCGGACCTATTTCCATGGAGATAACCTTGGAACATGGCAAGGTTCTGACAAATGTTGGTCGCGCCTATGATTCAAATACAGGTATTCAAATCCTAAGTTGAGGAACTATGATTGTATTGATGACTATTTTTAGAGGGACCCACAGTGTTTACCTTTTCTTATTATTTCACTTTGTAGTACATCATTGGAGTCTGTGGCAGCCAGCCCATACAGTGTAAAATGTTTTGACATTTTACACACTATAGGGACAATCGCCTGCTATTTTTCACTAGGTTTCTTGTTAATGTCTTCAGCACTCTAACGCCACAATGTGTCAAAGTTAGAGCTACGGTTTACACATAACTTGTTAAACTGCATGTCCACTGCATGTTCGATCAAGATGGTTGGAGTGCAACCTATGGTTTCAATTCTATCCTGTTGCTTTCCCTGTAACGTATGTTCAATTATACCAACTTACTTCCTGTGTCCCAGGTGTGTTCACTGCTCCAGTGAAAGGAGTCTACTTCTTTACCTTCACCACCTACAGCTGGGTGAGGGAGGCAGACATCGGTGTCAAGCTGATGAAGAACAATGAGGAGGTTTTGCTGGTTTGGGAATGGCAGGACAAAGGTGACAATGAGGACTATGCCTCCAACTCAGTGCTGCTGGAGCTGGAGGTGGGGGACAAGGTGTACATGCGCCTCCCCAAAGGATACCAGGTTGCAGCCAGCAAAAACTCCAATATTCACACCTTCAGTGGATTTTTGCTCTACCCTCACAACAATGAAGATCAGTCAAGAGGTATTGAATTGATTTGAAATGCTTTAATTGTTGCATGAATCTGTGTCACACACCCTGCATTATCATGGCGCTTCTTGCCTACTGACATAAATACTAAGATGCTAGGTTGCAGCCAGCATAAAGTCCAATGTTCATACTTTCAGTGGATTTTGCTGTATAGATTTTATTCAATCGGGGCAGCCGTGGCCTACTGGTTAGGGCTTCAGACTTGGAACCGAAGGGTTGCTGGTTCGATCCCCGACCAGTCCACAGCTGAAGTGCCCTTGAGCAAGGCACCTGACCCCTCACTGCTCCCCGAGCGCCGCTGTTTGGGTAGGCAGCTCACTGCTCTGGGTTGTGTGATTCACCTCACCATGTGTTCACTGTGTGCTGTGTGTTCACTAATTGGGTTAAATGCAGAGAACTGAATTTCCCTCACGGGATCAAAAAAGTATATTCATTTATTCAATCGCTTTCATTTTTGCCCGAGAGTGCAAAAAATCCAAATGAATTTGGTAAATTTGGCACAATTCAGCTGTGACTGCTTGATGAAGACACACCAAGATGAAGGTAATAGGACTTGATTAAAATGGTCAATACAGTGGCAAACAAGATTCATGACCACTTCTCAAACATACAGCTAAGTGCCACCAGATTATGGTAATCAGCAGCTGGGTACATGTATTGGTCAGTAGAGGGAGTGATTCAAGTTTTAATCACACAGGGATGAGAAACAATGCTTATAGAAATTTCATTTCATTTTTTTTGTTTCCAGCGGTGGCCTTCACTGCAGCTCTTCAGCCTTCATCATTTGATGATAGTGGTTATGGGAGAATAGGTCCTTTTGACATGGAGATCCCCTTGGTCCACGGCAAAGCTCTGACTAATGTTGGAGGTGCCTATGATTCAAATACAGGTACGTGCAATTCTCAATGTGGGAGCAATTTCACCTTATTTAATTAATGGAATGCTACAAACACTATTTAAAGCGTGAGTGGATTAGTTTCTGACTGCCGTGAAACATTCCCAGCAGAGTTAACAAAATAGGACAGAAACAACTGTGCTCTCTCTCAATTCCACTTCATAACTACTACAAAATGAACGTGTTATTTTGGCAGCCCTATTAAAAAACATCACAATTATTTGATTTTATTACTATTATTACTATTACTAATATTTGCACCTGAAGTAAAAAAAAAACGGACTGCATGGGGACATGGCATTTTAGAGTGTTTGCCTTGCATCACAGTCAGAGTAAATTTTTAGAGTTTATAAACCCTGAGGGCATAAACCTTGTTTTACTTACAGTGCATACGGCTAGGCCTAACTGTTCTCAGCGCTTCACTTTTTCCACATTTTGTTATGTACATATTTCTACATAATGACAATTTGCATTTGCAATTTTGCCTTTATTCGAATAGGACAGTGAAGAAAGACAGGAAGCAAGTGGGGGAGAGAGAGCTAGAGAGAGAGGTGGGGGGGGGGATCGGGAAATGACCGCAGGTCATATTCGAACCTGAGTCCCCGAGGGCACTTGGCCCCATACATGGTATGAGCCCTGTAGCCTGTTGCGCCACAGCACCCGACACAGAGGCGGAGCCCAGACTTGAATCCTACTGAACATCTTCGGGGGGGTTCTGAAAATGTCTGTGAGTGTGCACCTTCTCTCCCCATCCAACCTGATGGAGCTCGAGGTTCTGTAAAGAAGAACGGGTGAAAGGGCTAGGTGGATAGGTGTGCCAAGCTTCATATTCCAAAACACTTGAGGCTGTAATTGCTGCCAAAGGTGTCACAACTATTGCGCAAAGGCTGCGAATACTTATGTACATAATTTATCTCCTGTGTCACACAGGTGTGTTTGCTGCTCCAGTGAAAGGAGTCTACTTCTTTACCTTCACCACCTACAGCTGGGTGAGTGAGGCAGACATCGGTGTCAAGCTGATGAAGAACAACGAGGAGGTTTTGCTGGTTTGGGAATGGCAGGACAAAGGTGACAATGAGGACTATGCCTCCAACTCAGTGCTGCTGGAGCTGGAGGTGGGGGACAAGGTGTACATGCGCCTCCCCAAAGGATACCAGGTTGCAGCCAGCAAAAACTCCAATATTCACACCTTCAGTGGATTTTTGCTCTACTCCACATCCACAATTAATCAACAGTTGACCATTTGATGGATTAATGAGAGCAGATGCTTTACCATCAGAGGAGGAACGTTTTCATAGCAATCAAGATTATAGAAATTCAGTGTAAGATTTAATGGCTTCATGAATAGTTAGATAATTGTTGGTGCCAAGATGTAAGAAGGGGAATGTTTACATTATACTCTCGTTACCAATAAAATAAAATGTAAAAAAATCCATCTTAGCATACTTTGGTATTCTGCATCATTTTTTCTTTTCTTCTTTTTTTAAAGACAGATGCATACAGAATGAGAATTGCTTCTATTACCTTGTAACCTGACTGTGTGTGTGTGTGTGTGTGTGTGTGACAGTGAAACTGTCTATACAGTCATACTGACAAAAAACTGACATTTTTCATTTCTCTTCTCCTCTGCACAACAGGAGAAGAGTGTGACTCTTTTTTCTAACAAAAAGCGAATCTCAACTTTTCTACTGCTCAGCCACTCTCTGTAAAGTCATATTATCCGTTTAAGGCACAATATCCACTATCAAAAGAGGCTGAGAAGGGGAGAGAGGCAACATGCAAAACATTACCTGAGAGAGTAATTGTGATGAACCCCAGCACCATTCTCTCAAGTATGACATACAAATGCATAAATTACAATTAGAGCGGATATATTGATAGTTTTGATTTGTGTTTATTTTCAAAGGACAAGGTATACCCGGACATATTCCCCACAAAGATACAGAGTCAGCATCCATTTCAAACAAAGCTCTGGTATCTTGCCTCTCTAAATGAATTATGTTGTCACGAAGCACTATGATCTACTATATGTCAATATTGTTTTACTAGCAAGTCCGTCGAGTGAGGTGGGCCACATAGACACTGTGCCAATATTATCATTCCTGGCCAGTGTGTGACTAAGTCTCCAAACAAAAGTTGCTACTCTCTCAGGAGAGAGTTTTTATCGTTTAGATGTACTCACTCCTATCTGTCGGGCCCTAATTGCATCTCGCATCTGAGAGAGAGAGAGAGCGAGAAAGAGAGACAGAGAGGGACTGGGAAAACAGTCCTCAAGCACAGAGAAACAGTGAATGTCCCACTTCACTGAACTGAAGCGAACAACTAAAGACATGCATCGTGAACAACTAGAAGACTCTGCCTTTAATCTTGACAATGGGGACAAAGGTTCACCGCTGGGACATCACCTTTTGACAAGGCAATATGAAATAGGGCACATGAAAAACGTTGTGGTGGTTTCATTTGGATTTTTGCTTTTATTCACTGCTACTGGAAGCCTGCTCAATCTACAGGTGAGTACGACTGTGTTTAACACATTGACCCTTTTATTTTTTAATATACTGTAGCGCGGCTCGGATGTGCTGATGCCTGTGTTGCGTTCATGCAAGGGGTTATGGGGGAAATGTAGCCACTCTAAAAAATGCTGGGTTATTTTTTCAACTCAACCGCTGGGTTGAGCCTGCTGGGTCATTTTATTGGGTTGTTTTAACTCGTATTGGGTCATTTCTGTAACCCAACTTGTTGGGTTGATAGTACAGCGCTGCTGGGTTGACCATTTAGGACTGTGCCCCTCCTCTCCCCCACCTGATGTGGAGCACACTACCCAGCACCTGGGTGACTTTAACACAGCTGCATTGTTATTTGAGAGGTTGAAGAAAAAAATCGGTAGACATATTCTTTCAACCGTCCGTCCAGTCCAGCAGCTGCTGCCAACAAATGCAATGGAAATCAGGCGATTTCGGAAGGTATGTATCTGTTTTTAACTTCTGCATTTTAAAAAGAAATCCAGACGGATTTTAAAAGTCCACCCAGAGACATAGCTACCCTTTGTGATATGAATGAATATTCTGCCTGACGATTTCATTCAGCCTCAAGCATGCCAGCTATATTAGCTAGCAGCTAAGCTAAGTTAACATTAACTTACAATTTCTGTTCATGTTAAATCTACACAAAGACAGACTCATAAAAAACACAGTTCTGTGTTCACTGGGTATGAACCGCTGAACAAAAACAAAACCAACTTTTACAACGAACTAAAATTAGCATAAGAGCTGTAGGTAATGTTAGCAGACAAGTAACAAAATTCTGCTTTGTGGTGCAGCTGAGGTTTATCAGCTAATGTTAGCTAATACAGCGAAGTAGTCTCTGCCCAACACACGTAACTGACGGTAATAATCATGGCAAACAACATCTTATTAACTCATTTAGGGTAGCTTCATATTATAGCCATGTAACTTATTGGGTGTATTTTGGTAGTAGCGTTACAAACACCTTGGCTCCACTGACTGAATAACGTGCTAACATTGGCTAGCTAACGTTAGCATCGCCACTACTGAAATTACGTTTATTAGCCTGCTTATGCTCATCTCCAAACGCACGTTTTGTATTACCTGTATTAGGTTTAAAACAACGCCATAATATTAGGTCTCCTGGTGGATTTTTAATGTTTGTCAACATCATTCATTGATAATGGTTCATGGAAGTCTTGATATAAAGCTCTGTAAATAACTGATTCTTTTTTTTTCTTTGATTGACAGGGCTGACCCCCGAAACGGACCATGGAATCTGCCTGCCTTCATGGAAGTATCACAGACTGTTCAAAAATAAAGAAAAGTATAAAATAAATAATCATGTCTGTTTTATTTCATTGCATGGCTATTCTTGCCCATTTCTCATATAATATATTCTCTGTATCCAAGCTGTCAACAAAATGTGTGACTTTAAGTTTGGCTATTTAAGTGAAGTGTTTTAAAAATGAACCAGTGGATTTTTTTGGGATTTGGTTTCAAATATAACCCAAACATTATGTAAATTTAACTAAACATTCGTGTCAAAATAACCCAACACATTGGTTAAAATATCAACCCATCCGCTGGGTTAAATTTAATAACCCAATTTGCTGGGTTAAGATAACCCAATGCTGTGTTGGACCCCATTTTACTCAGCAGTTGGGTTGAAAATAACTAAATTTGGGTTGTTTTTAACCCAGCATTTTTTAGAGTGTACGGCTAAGATTCTAGTTAATTGCCTGTTGTTATGGGATAGTTGACGGTTATGCATTGTATGTGTGTGCTGGACTAGTTATCTGATGTGTTCTGGGATAAGGGGTTTGTGTTGCGGGATGCCACCCATGTTGTGAGATGTAGCCACTGGGACTTTAAACGGGCCAGTCCTATGTAATGTCATTCTTCATGTACATCTATTAATAAACAACTCAGAGCAAAGCAATTCTTGTCTTTGTCACAATGCTGTATACTGAGTCTTGTAAACTGTATCAAATTGTATCGTTACATCCCTAGAACATAGTCTACATGAGGTGCCCTTGTTTTCTGTTCGATACAGAGCAGTCTGAATGCTGATGAGGGCATGGGTCTGGTGTCCAGCAGTGTGACCTTTTCCTCCATCGTCCTGTCTTCTATGTTCATCACCCCAACAGCCATCAGGTACCTGGGATGCAAATGGACCATCTTTGCTGGGATGGCTTGCAATGTCGTGTACAGCTTAGGAAATCTTTATCCAAGCTGGTAAGTTTGTTGCACGTAACTATTGACAAAAAATCTTATGTATAATACATCAGCAAAGGGTAGGATAGGTAACGTATTTGCAATGCAATATTACAGGAAATATGGCGTAATGAACTATGTATTAGAATGGTTAACAATGGATATAATCAAGTAAGGACAAACCTGCTGGGCTCATAAATGTTCATAACATTTCATCAAATTGATCAGGGTAATGGCATCAAAATCAACAGGGTAATGGTACTATGAAACATTAAACACCAAGACTAATAAACAGATAAACTTACTTAACAAACATTCAACAAAAGGTGTTACATACATCCAAAGACCACTTATTATATGATAAAAGTGGTTACCAAAGTAGTTTTGTTGTTGTCGTTGTTGTTGGCTCCACGGCAGTGTAAAATACTATGCATGGTCATACAGTATTTGAGCCCTAGTATCGGGGTAACATAAACCAGAATAGTAAAGCAGTCCTCTCTTCCAGGGCAACCCTGATGCCCAGCTCAGTGATTGTGGGGCTGGGGGAGTCTCCGCTTTGGGCGGCCACTAGCACTTACTTAACAATCAGCGGAGGACTGCATGCAGTTGAAGAAAACAAGAAGAGTCAAGATGTGATCAACCAGTACTTTGGGATTTTGTATCTCCTCTACCAGTCCTCAGCAGTGTGGGGTAACCTCCTGTCCTCTCTGGTTTTAGGACAGGATTCCACAACAGGTGATATTTAATTAGTCATTTTCTATACGCTTTAAAAGCATCATTTCTGTCGAAGGTGAATTGTTATTCTGTGGGCATATTTTCTGATTCACTCTCTCAAAACATATAGATTCCCAATAACACTCACATTTGCACATCCATCTTTCAGGGAAAATTCAAACTTGTATGCTTTCAGATAACACATACAAGCAATCAAATAAAGACACTATGTAACCTGTCCCTGAGGGTAATTTGAGGGATTCCTTTAAAGCACTTCTACAAAAAGGGTTTATACATTTTTCCCCCCTGAAACTTCATGCCAGTCTATGCATAATTGTGAACTCTATGCTGCTCACATCCAAATGACCCTTACACCGTCACACTCGTAAAATAAAATGATAAATGACACTCAAAATACAGTAAAAATGTCAGACAGAGTACTGTGATACTTTTTAATATCATGGGTATGAATGAAGGCGTCTGTGCATGAGGAGAAGAAAATAGTTGCATCCCTTAAATGTATACAGTACATCTCCACTGTCGTCTAATCACATTGACTGTGGCCCTTTCCGAAACTAATACCTACCCACTCCCCTTCGATTACTGAGTGTACCCGGATAGGAAGCACCCTCGTAGCTAAATTAAGTTCCCATGATTAACGCTTAGGGTTATAATACCGCTCTCAGCTTTGAAACGAACTTCTCTCTCCCTATTGGAAGCTAGTTATCACGATTCACGGAACCATGGATTTGTTTACAGGTATGGCCTACTCACGCAGAACTAACATTTTGAAACGTCCCCCCCATGACGTGCCGCATTAATTGACACAAACCCTCAATGAGTGACCATCGGTGTTCACTCGGCGTCGTAGGGTTTATACCACACAACTACTTAACAGTAATTGGTTTCAGAAGTCGTGAATATGGCAGACCCTAAACACGCAAACGGAGTGTTTTCATCGGGGTTTGTTGGTTTGTCTGTTTGTTTGTTAACAAGATAATGGATAGATTTCGATGAAATCTTCAGGGAAGGTCTGAAATGAAATGAAGGAAAAAACTATTACATTTTGGGAGTGATCCGTATCACGGTCTGGATGCAGGAGGCGGTTATGTGTTCGCTTGGCGGAGGTTTGCGCTCTCTGAGTGCTTTTTTAGTTTTGGAAATGGCCATTGTCTTGGTCTTAGAAATGTCATACTGACAAAGTCATATAAGGTCAAGGTCAGTTTTTTTTCCTTCCTTAGTGAACAGCACAGGTGATGATGTACTGTTCTGTGGAATGGACAGCTGTGGAGTCCCCGATGTTTCTCTTGGAAACTCCACCACCAGGCCAAATGACAGACTGCTGTACACACTCTTGGGCTGTTATGTAGGTAGGCCAGCATCACATGACTGGACCCAACGTACCCAAATGTACCCAAACATGCACAGTAAAATATGTAGAACATATACTGTATACTGTCGAGGTGGAAAGTTCAAGTTTCAATAAATCGAATGTGCTAATTCACAGTGATGGGCTTAAATGTAGCTTATGTTGGCATATAGACCTCCATTTGTTGAGGTCATTGAGTATTGTCAGTACAAAAAAAAAATCTAAAACAGTTGTAAAGCAGCCAGGCAGCTACAGAGCTAGCATGAACATGGGGGCTCATGAACATGCCCCCAGAGTGTAGCACTGTAGATGCCTGTAAGCTCTAATGGTTGGCTGCAGCAACTCAAGCTAAGGTAAAACCGTGTTTTAGGGGGGTTTTGTACCAACCCATCACTGCTAGTTTCTACAAGTATCATTTGATTCATTTCCACAGATTACTGATGTTTGTGGAGCATGAAATAACTTGAGCTGTTGTTGTTCTCTAGGCGTGGGTGTTTTGGCGATGTTGCTGGTTGCTGTATTCCTGGATAATATTTGCAAAAAAGAGAAACCAGAGGCAATGAGCCAGCAGACAGAGACATTTTGCAGCACACTCTTAGCCACATTCAGACGACTAAGAGACAAGCGGCAAGTTCTCCTCATACCAGTAACATCATACATTGGACTGGAACTCGGCTTCCTGAATGCAGATTATACCAAGGTACAAACGAAAACAAGACTTGACAGTCGCCCTGAGCCCATGGGCTTCTCAAGAAATACCTTGCTGTCCAAAGCCACTTATTCTAGAAAACAATTGATCCCATTGAAAAACTAGAAGGGCACTGTGAGAGGGCAGACCTCCGCCAAAGTCAAATGCTGTAATCAAAGCCTTCGATATAACAAAGTTGCGACACTTCCATTGACTCCTGTGAACAAACAATGGCGGCACATCCGGTATGTCAGGGTCGTTGAAAGGAACTATTCCATTGAGAATGAATGAATATCTCAGGTGTTATAATAAGACTTTTCTACATGACTTATGGTCGTGTGCATAATAATGCATTTTCATTGAGTAATATATGTATGTGGAAATGCAGTTTATAGTAATTTTCATCGAGTATTTACCGTAAATATTAATGCGATCGCTGCTGTCAATCCCGTAGTAAATCAGGGACCAAGGGAACTACTGAGGCTACCCACTAACCATGTGACCGCTCTAATCTGGCTTTAACATAAGTCAACGGCTGTCGCAACTTTGTTATATCGAAGGCTTTGGCTGTAACATGCCACATTAGCAAAGTGAAACGAAATAATTGTGAGTTGGAACCGCTCCGGAATTTGGTTCCTGGTCTATGCTAACATCTCGCTCAGTTTTCAGATTTTTTTGTGCAATCCTGCTCACAGACAAAGCACATCGTAGACATAACCTTCTTAGTGGAGTTAAATATTCCCATAAAGTCAAGTACCATGACTGATATTTAGCAGATGCTTTTATCCAGAGTGACATGGGTTTAAGATTCCAACCCGGGACTTTAAAGTTCAAATTTTAGGTGTTTATTGGTGCTATTATGTAACATTTTTAAAAAGCCTCCCTTTGTGTCTGCAGGATTATGTAACATGTGCCATAGGAATCCACTTTGTTGGATATGTCATGATCTGCTTTGGTGTCACCGGGTCCTTGTTTTCCTATGTGTTTGGGAGGCTGTCGCAGTACAGTGGAAGAGTGACACTTTTTATCTTGGGTAAGGCACAAGAAAATTTAGAGAGAAAGTTTCTTCAGAACACAAATCCGCAATACAAAGTCAGAGACAAGTATGGCCAAATTGTGGTGAACAGTAATGTATTATCCAGTAAATAAAATGCGGTTGTTTATAACACCTATTCTTCTCCCTTTTGCTGCTTAAACATTTTGGGAACTTTTAGTGAAATTAGGAGAAATATACAGGTGCGAGTAGACAAAATGTAATGAAATAAACACCAAATGTGTAAATCGGACTTTGTTGTTGTAGTAGGCTGAAAGAATGCTAAGGTAGCAAACTAGTCCAAAATGTTTGATAGCTAGTTAGCTATCTTACATTAACATATATAGTCCCCTCCATAATAAGTATTGGAACACATGCTAAAGTTGACTATAAAGAGGAAAATAAAATAATATTTTTTGGAAATTGATCTCAATGCCTTAAATAAAAATAAAAAAAATAGGAAATATCCATTTGAATCCATTTGGATCATACTGTAAGTATTGGAACGCCTATGTTAACCCTATGTGTTAAAATTCCCATAGAGGCAGGCAGATTTTTTTAAATTTTTTTTTTAATGCCAGTTATTTCATGGATTCAGGACACTATGCACCCTGATAAAGTCTCCTTGGCCTTTGGAATTAAAATAGCCCCACATCATCATACCCTTCACCATACCTCTATTGGCATGGTTTTATTTTAGTTAGCCTATTAGCTGGTTTGAATCAATTTATTTATTTACGTTACATTATTCATTCACAAAGAAAACTGATGTCCATAAAGGTTGATATTTCCTCATTTTTTTTATTTAAGGCATTAAGATCCATTTCCAAAAATGTATTTCATATTCCTCTTATATACAGTAGCATGTGCTCCAATACTTACGGAGGGGACTGTATATTGTTGCCTGTTTGGTCATTCATTACCATTCTGATGCATCACCCTGTGGCGCCACCAGGGTTTGCATACTGTATTTATGGGCCTTGCTTGGGCCAATTTCTAACACAATTTTGACTTTTTAGGGATTACTTTTACTGTTTTTAAAGGTACACTATGCAAGATGTTTACCTATAACCTCTACGAAGCCAATTTGATCGTGAACAAACTTATAATAGGGGAATAGTTTACCTAGAATATCCATAGAGCATAGTCGTAGCGGCCGTTTTACCGAGAGAACCAGCAATGCAACTTCAAGAATTGTCGACTCAAGACATCGCGCAAAAATCGTGAAACATTACCTTGTCAGTATCTAGCTCTTTGGAGATTGTTTTTGCCTGTTGTTAGTCCTTTGCCTTTTCCATTCTGCACAGGGGAAACAAGCCATGAGAAGTAGGCTATTTACAACAGCAACGTAAAATATAAATATACCGCGATTCTATGGAAAGCTCCAAAGTACAAAAAATACCTGAAACTGCATAGTATGCCTTTAAGCTTGACTGGACAATAATTGAAGCTGCATGTCTGCCCACAGCTACAGTCACACAGCTCTCCTGTATCCTGGTTCTTCTGCTCTGGAAGCCTAATCCAGACCAGCTGCCTGTCTTCTTTGCTATCAGCGGCCTGTGGGGAATGGCAGATGCTGTGTGGCAAACACAAACCAATGGTAATTTTGTTTACTTCATTTAAGTGGTTATACTGTGCCTTTGTTTATTTTTTTTTATGAATTTATACCCTTCTACTCATTTTCAGCCCTTTATGGAGTTCTCTTCCATAGCCAGAAGGAGGCAGCATTTGCCAATTATCGTCTTTGGGAGTCTGTGGGATATGTGATTGCATTCGCCTGCAGTTCTTTTCTTTGCGTGGATGTTAAGCTGTTCATGCTTTTGGTTGTTCTTCTGCTGTCTGTAACCCTGTGCTGTATTGTTGAGTATGAGGAGTACAAAAACCCAACACCAGGAATTGAGGATACCAACTCTGTGGTGCCAGAAGACACTGTGCTATAAATTCTTGATACACCATGTCTTTTTCTCCATGCCAACACACCTAGATAGGTTATATTTGTGGAATTATTATACCAGCACAAATCACCTAATTGTGTTGTGTTGAGATGACATTTAAAACTGTAATGGATTGTACAATATAGATCTGTTTATAGATGTATTAGGCTACATTGAACTTGGCTCCACCCAAGAAAGTGCCTCATTTTAGTCAACTTTACCACTTTGGCAGTGGTGTTACTTGATTATTGGGGGGTTGTATTGGCGGGTTTTGCACGCTTGGCAGCAACGGTCTGGAGGCTAGAGTTTGGGCAATTTCTTCGCTGTTTTCTCATTTTTCCTCATAGGTTTCTCTGCATAGCTTCCCCTACAGCTTTAACATGTATAAAGTATTTTACAACACACCTCAAACAGTCAGTCTGCTGTTTCATGAGCGAAACTTTCTATTTGTCAGTGCAGTGGCCCACCGCCCCAAAGTTGGAAGGGTGGTATTTCCACTCACAAGCGCTAGGTGGAAGCAAAACAGCCACTATTCAACCTGAAAAAAGACATATAACCTTTCTGATGACTCTGAAGCTGTTCAGGTAAGGTTAATTAAACTTGCATAGTTCCCCTTTAACTTACCCAGATTTGTTACCAAACCACATACTTGGAATAACCCCCTGGTCCCTATAGACCTCTGAAGTTAGCCTACAAAAAGGATCCAAAGCTGCCATCTTTGCCCATATAAGGAGATCCGGGAGTTAATTGAAGCTAACTGCCTATGGCAAGTTGCATTGTAAGTTAGCTCTGGGGTAGCGAAGATCAAAGTGTGCCATCTTCACCTACCGAAGATCACAGTATGCACTTGAAGGCAGAGGACAAAACATTGTTGCGCAAAACGTCTGCATTTCCAATTTCTTCGTCCCCGTGAGAGTTTAACAGGTGCGATAATTCAAAATCCCCATGTTATTTTCCCATCGAAAAAATCTTGAGATACCGGATCTCCTTATTTGGGCAAAGATGGTGGCTTTTTTGTAGGTGAACTTCAGAGGTCTATCAGACCAGATCAAATGACTGTTTGATGCTCTGTGGTCTTTGTATCCATTCTGAGTTGGGCAAGTTGCCCTTAAATGTAATGTAAAAATGATCTCGCTACTTTCCTATAATCAATTCAGATCCGTAATCTACGGAGCCCGGGAAGGGTCAGGTGGGTGAATATTTTCCCTAAGTAAGTTCCCTCGCAATACTGTAGTTTTGCGTTCCCTCGCAATACTTTTTGCGTTCCTGCTCTCTGGAGCATTGTTTAAGCTGATTAAGAAATCAGCCATATCTGGCAAAGAAGGTGCTTGATGGAAATCTGATATGGGTACTGCATGTGTGTGTTAGATATTAGACTTCTAAATGAGAAGAATGACAAAATATTGACTTCATAGCACTGTACATAGGCATTTATTGCTAATTACATATGAGAAATGTTTTCAGTAGTAAATAATTTCCGATACACAGGCAACCATTGATTGCCACTGAGTGGTGGGGGGTCGCTCTTGGTATTGCTGTTCATAAACCAACCCAAAGTAAGGTAAAGAAAGGTCATCCTATAAGTAAGAAATCCTCATTATGTACATGCTTCTTTAAAAACAGACAATCGGTTTTCATGGCAACACAAAATGCTGAGATGGAAAACTAACAAGAATGCAATACTTTATTGACTATAATCTCAATTATTTAGAAACTTTCCCTCTCTTACAGTAAATAATCTGCTTTGTATCCATCAAATGGTCTTCTGAATTGATCTGGGCCCGTATTCAGAAAGCATTTTATCTTACCACTAAGAGTACTCCTAAATCGCACAAAGAGATTTTAGGTAGGAGTTTTCTCCTAAAAGTTATTCAAAAAGTCTCTCAGACCTACTCTTAGTATCCGAAGGGAAAAGATAAGAGCTCTGGTGCTATGGTTGATGTCATTACTCATGCACAAGCTTGTTTGAAGTGACTAGCTTGATTGAAGTGACATTTACATTGAGTTACATTTAGTTTACATGCAATGTTGGTTTTGGTTATTGGTGGCGTTATTGCATCCCTTCGTTGCAATGCACAATGAGAGCTCCTGTAACTGCATGTGACATGAAATGCCACTAATAGCGGCTAGGATTGTTTGAGAATAGGTCTTAGGAGTCTCTCAACTCTTTTTGATCTGTCCCAGACTTAGGTGCTACTTTTAGGGTTAAGATGCTTCGTGAATTACTCTTAGTGAAAAAAGTTAGGGGTCCTAAAGTTACGAGTAACACGCCCATTATTTGTAAGACTTTCTCCTAAATTCGCCAGTTAGGAGCTACTTTTAGCCTTAAAATTCTTTGTGAATACGGGCCCTGGAGTAGAGTAAAAATCCACTGAAAGTATGAATATTGGAGTATTTGCTGGCTGCAACCTGGTATCCTTTGGGGAGACGCATGTACACCTTGTCCCCCACCTCTAGCTCCAGTAGTACTGAGTTGGAGGCATAGTCCTCATTGTCACCTTTGTCCTGCGTCTCCCAAACCAGCAAAACTTCTTCATTATTCTTCATCAGTTTGACACCAATGTCTGCCTCTGCCGCCCAGCTGTAGGTGGTGAAGGTAAAAAAGTAGACTCCTTTCACTGGAGCAGTGAACACACCTGTGACACAGGAGATAAGTTGACATGACTGACCATTGGCATTTATTTGTGCAATTGCACATGAACTAACGCTAATGTTTAAGTGTGTTCATGAGTGCGTGTTTGTGTGTGCATGCATAGTGTATAGTCATTAGACGTACACATAATGTGGTAGGGTGATCTCTAATTGGAACTTTTGATCATGTGGTGGCGACATCAAAGAGCAACTCTCTCTTTCTAAAAGGCTCTGATGGGCCCTAGTTGAGCAGCTGGCAGTTGATACAGGAGCAAATGTGACCCTGTAAAGCGGAACCAGTCGTTTCGGTAAAATTGATTAAATTAAGTTATTGTGCTCACGTGAACGGCCATAAACTAAGCTTTCCAACGATATGTATATCGAGGGTATTACACAAACTATCGCTAAGATAACAGCATCTAAACTTGACATGGTTCTCCTGTCACGATATGCCAGAAGAGGAGAAATCACCTTTTTAAGCGGCGCGTGCACAACGGGAATGACAGCAAATGTGTTGAATCTTCGCCGGGTTTAACAGTCAAAACGTATGTTTTTCCGTGAAATGCGTTCACGATATGAAACTGTAGACTGTATACAGTCGAATTATGCGAAAACGTGAAATTCAACATTTTAACCCGGAAGTTTGTTATTGTTGATTTTCTCAAAATAACGTTGTGCGCAAAACGACTGATTTCGCTTTGAATGGTCACAAATCAGCTTAATTCGCCCATTGTGATGTCATAGAGCCAATGCAAAGTCTATGGGGAAAATAAGCTGTCTTGGCTGTCTCGCTTCCCTCTAGCCGCTAGTGCCTGTGAGCGGAAAAACCATGCTTGCAAGTTTGTGCCACTAACAAACAGAACGTCTCGCAGCTTCACAATCATGCTGATGAAAAGGTAGACTGACCGACTGAGGAATATTGTAAAATATATACAGCAAAGCTGTAGGAGAAGCGTAAAATGAGAAAACAAAGAAATTGCCAAACCGGCATAGTTCCTCTTTAAGTGAAGTACTATAAAAGTGGCATTAAAAAGATGTGCAGATCAATTATTACAAATACAGTAATAGTTCCTGAAACGGTAGGATTAAAATGTCATGCATCCGTGATGTAATTTGCATCTAGAAAACTTCAATATTATGTGAATGTACCTTTGTTTGAATAGGCACCTCCAACATTAGTGAGAATCTTTCCATGTGCCAAGGTGATATCCGTGCCAAAAGGTCCCATTTTCCCATAACCACTATTACCCCATGATGAAGGCTGAAGAGCTGCACTGAAGGCCACCTCTGAATATAAAACCAAGTCAAACACACATTTAGTATACAGCAAGCCACATGGTTCCAACATTAAAGTGAAACCTTATTTTTGTTCAAGTGACTTGTGAGGTTATTTATGATCACCAACTCTAATATACTATGATATATACTATAAGGAGAACCTTTCCCTGTTCCAATCAAGGTAGTTGTTTTTATTGCATTGTGGCCTGAATTTACCTTTGATTTTTTTTTTCTGTATTATTATTTCTCTTTTATATTTTGGGGGGCTTTATGCCTTTGTTCACATAGGACAGTGAAGGGTGAGACAGGAAGTAAGCGGGAGAGAGATGGGATCGGGAAATGACCACAGCAGGTCAGACTCGACTACCCATGGGCGCTCGGACCCATATGAATTTACCTTTGTGATCTTCTTGTATCTTTTGCATTTGGTTTTTATATGTTTCCAGTTGAGCAGTCAGAATGTTCAGCTTATTTTGTTGATCTGTAAATATGCATAACATTAGAATGATCTTTGGTATTCAAAATGACAAACAATGTTACTGTAATTAAAAAGAATCTGCATGATTCATTAATTTTTAAAAAGCAGTGTCTATAAAATTGACAACCTCCCCAGATGAGCTCTCTACTTTCCTATAATCAATTAAAATCTGTAATCATATTTAAAAAAAAAAAATCTAGAAATCTAGATGCCCCTGGCGGCGGCGTAGTCTAGCAACTCTCCGTGGGAGCTGAGCTCAGGCAGAAACCACCAAACCAATCACATCGTGTAAAGAGTCGTTGGGCACTGGGCAGGCTTAAGATAATGATGACTGACATGCGACCAGAAGTTGCAACTGTTAAGCATACTGCTACTTGAAAACAAGAAGATGATTTGTCTGGCTTAGGCCAACCAAACAGGGAAGTGAATTCATGGGTTTCATGCAGGTCCCTTTCCACAGGTGTATAAAATCAAGCATTGATTATCTATAGACCTCTGAAGTTCGCCTACAAAAAGGATCCAAAGCTGCCATCTTTGCCCATATAAGGAGATCCGGGAGTTAATTGAAGCTAACTGCCTATGGCAAGTTGCATTGTAAGTTAGCTCTGGGGTAGCAAAGATCAAACTGTGCCGTCTTCACCTACCGAAGATCACAGTATCCACTAGATGTCAGTGGACAAAACTGTGTAGCGAAAAACGTCTGCATTTCCAATGTCATCATCCCCGCGAGAGTTTAACAGGTGCGATAATTGAAAAAACCCATGTTATTTTCCCATAGAAAAAATCTCAAGATACCGGATCTCCTTATTTGGGCAAAGATGGTGGCTTTTTTGTAGGCGAACTTCAGAGGTCTATGCAGACTGCATGGTGCTTGATTACTACACCTGTGGAAAGGGACCTGATGAAACCCATGAATAGGCTACCCTCATCTGTCTGCGGCTTGCCAGCCTTTCCCAGTCATGGCAGAAGTTGTGAAATATAATCACATGTTCCGTTTTTTGAATGCGGCAACTGGCTACATAAAAAAAAAAACTCCTCTCTAAATGCACTCATGGTAACGTGCAGCTCGGGATGAAACTAAGTTTTTCAGCAGAGACATGCGAGAACCTGTTGAAACTAAATGGTGATTTCACTCTTCCCATATTTCAGTCAAGCTTTAGTTGGTTTACCCAGAGGTGTAGTCTGTGATACGCAGGACTACGCAGTGTACCCACTTAAGATTAAACATACATATAGACAGGTCATTTGCTAGAACAATTAGTGGTGTAGTCTAGTTAGCTGTAGTGGGTATGCCTTGATGTAGTTAGTTGTAGTGGGTATACTGTGATCAACCCCAAATGTCAGTACCTACTCTTGTCTATTTTAGGTGGGTATACTGAGATGGTGAAGATTTTTGAAAATATTGAAGGGAATCAGGGAAGCCAGTTCAGTAGCTACAGTATGTCTTTTTTGTTTTGTATTATTATTTCTTTTTTATATTTTGGGGGGCTTTATGCCTTTGTTCATAGGACAGTGAAGGGTGAGACAGGAAGTAAGCGGGAGAGAGATGGGATCGGGAAATGACCGCAGCAGGTCAGACTCGACTACCCATGGGCGCTCGGACCCATATGAATTTACCTTTGTGATCTTCTTGTATCTTTTGCATTTGGTTTTTATATGTTTCCAGTTGAGCAGTCAGAAAGTTCAGCTTATTTGGTTGATCTGTAAATATGCATAACATTAGAATGATCTGTGGTATTCAAAATGACAAACAATGTTACTGTAGCCGAATTAAAAAGAATCTGCATGATTCATAATTTTTTTAAAAGCAGTGTCTATAAAACAACCTCCCCAGATGAGCTCTCTACTTTCCTATTCAATTCAAATCTGTAATCACATTTTTTTTTTTTTTTTTTTAAAGTAGTAGTGGGTATACTGTGATCAACCCCAAATGTCAGTACCTACTCTTGCCTATTTTAGGTGGGTATACTGAGATGGTGAAGATTTTTGAAAATATTGAAGGGAATCAGGGAAGCCAGTTCAGTAGCTACAGTATGTCTTTTTTGTTTTGTATTATTATTTCTTTTTTATATTTTGGGGGGCTTTATGCCTTTGTTCATAGGACAGTGAAGGGTGAGACAGGAAGTAAGCGGGAGAGAGATGGGATCGGGAAATGACCGCAGCAGGTCAGACTCGACTACCCATGGGCGCTCGGACCCATATGAATTTACCTTTGTGATCTTCTTGTATCTTTTGCATTTGGTTTTTATATGTTTCCAGTTGAGCAGTCAGAAAGTTCAGCTTATTTGGTTGATCTGTAAATATGCATAACATTAGAATGATCTGTGGTATTCAAAATGACAAACAATGTTACTGTAGCCGAATTAAAAAGAATCTGCATGATTCATAATTTTTTTAAAAGCAGTGTCTATAAAACAACCTCCCCAGATGAGCTCTCTACTTTCCTATTCAATTCAAATCTGTAATCACATTTTTTTTTTTTTTTTTTTTTTTTTTTAAAGTAGTAGTGGGTATACTGTGATCAACCCCAAATGTCAGTACCTACTCTTGCCTATTTTAGGTGGGTATACTGAGATGGTGAAGATTTTTGAAAATATTGAAGGGAATCAGGGAAGCCAGTTCAGTAGCTACAGTATGTCTTTTTTGTTTTGTATTATTATTTCTTTTTTATATTTTGGGGGGCTTTATGCCTTTGTTCATAGGACAGTGAAGGGTGAGACAGGAAGTAAGCGGGAGAGAGATGGGATCGGGAAATGACCGCAGCAGGTCAGACTCGACTACCCATGGGCGCTCGGACCCATATGAATTTACCTTTGTGATCTTCTTGTATCTTTTGCATTTGGTTTTTATATGTTTCCAGTTGAGCAGTCAGAAAGTTCAGCTTATTTGGTTGATCTGTAAATATGCATAACATTAGAATGATCTGTGGTATTCAAAATGACAAACAATGTTACTGTAGCCGAATTAAAAAGAATCTGCATGATTCATAATTTTTTTAAAAGCAGTGTCTATAAAACAACCTCCCCAGATGAGCTCTCTACTTTCCTATTCAATTCAAATCTGTAATCACATTTTTTTTTTTTTTTTTTTTTTTTTTTAAAGTAGTAGTGGGTATACTGTGATCAACCCCAAATGTCAGTACCTACTCTTGCCTATTTTAGGTGGGTATACTGAGATGGTGAAGATTTTTGAAAATATTGAAGGGAATCAGGGAAGCCAGTTCAGTAGCTACAGTATGTCTTTTTTGTTTTGTATTATTATTTCTTTTTTATATTTTGGGGGGCTTTATGCCTTTGTTCATAGGACAGTGAAGGGTGAGACAGGAAGTAAGCGGGAGAGAGATGGGATCGGGAAATGACCGCAGCAGGTCAGACTCGACTACCCATGGGCGCTCGGACCCATATGAATTTACCTTTGTGATCTTCTTGTATCTTTTGCATTTGGTTTTTATATGTTTCCAGTTGAGCAGTCAGAAAGTTCAGCTTATTTGGTTGATCTGTAAATATGCATAACATTAGAATGATCTGTGGTATTCAAAATGACAAACAATGTTACTGTAGCCGAATTAAAAAGAATCTGCATGATTCATAATTTTTTTAAAAGCAGTGTCTATAAAACAACCTCCCCAGATGAGCTCTCTACTTTCCTATTCAATTCAAATCTGTAATCACATTTTTTTTTTTTTTTTTTTTTTTTTTTAAAGTAGTAGTGGGTATACTGTGATCAACCCCAAATGTCAGTACCTACTCTTGCCTATTTTAGGTGGGTATACTGAGATGGTGAAGATTTTTGAAAATATTGAAGAGAATCAGGGGAGCCAGTTCAGTAGCTACAGTAGGCTATGTTTTTGGCAAGTAGCCTACTACAGACACACAGGTGTAGAACAGTAGGCCACTAGCGCAACCAGACCCTTACAAAAAAATTACTGCATACTTCAGTGTCAAACTGCAGATTACTGCGTTTACCGCTTTCATTTGCATAAAGTTCAGCAGAGCCCAACTTCTTGACGCACCGCCTCTGTTCAAATGACCGCGCCGCCTTCACAAGGTGCATTGAGGAAGCGTTAACCACGCCTTGCCGCTCTCCATAGGAAATTAATGGACTACGTGCGGCGCGGTGGCTTTTGCCGCGGTAATGGACACGTGACAAGAGAGGAAAAGACAGCTGCAGACTGATTATTATATTATTTTAGAATAGGTTGAGGACATTTTCATTTCAAGTCATTACCATCAGAAGCGTTGTATGCAGACAAAATTTCCTAAAAGAAAAAGCACAGAAAATTAGAAAAACAGAAACTATTTCATAGGGGAAATCACATAAGGACGACAAACAAAGATGCAGTACCTTTCCATGTACGTAACGTTTACAATTCAAATATTTTCTTTGACTTCTGGCCCCTCAGGACAAATTCCACCAACTGTGTTAGACACGGACACTTAAATAGGCCTATCCTATATTTCACATTGTAACAAAAGGTTATGGCACTCACAGAAGTACGGTGTGTGTGAAGTCTGTAGATTATGCATGCTTCCACCACCAGTCCACACAGTGCTAAAGTCAGTATTGTAGCCAGGGGCGCCGCCAGGGGGGGAAAGGTTAGGACGATTCTAAGGGCCCAGCACTGACAGGGGGCCCTTTGAGGGCTATCAATAATATTTTAATAGCAGCGTCATGTGTAGGATTTTTGAATACATGTTTCATTTGATCTATTTAAATAAGGAAATTATATATGGTTTTACAAGTCAACTACTATTTTCACTGTAGGAACATAATCTAAAGCGATTTCAAACACCCCTATTGTGGACTGTACCATTTTCAACCACCGTGGCGCTAGAACGGAGATAGAAAACGACTGCAGTGTCAACATTGAGTGACAAAACGCTAGGTAAATTCCTCCAGTAGGCTAAATTCGTTTTGCTGCTGCTGGGTAAATGTATCTTGCTAGCAGACGTCTAGCTCGTTGAAAATCATGTCATCAAGTCATTACGACCGGCATTTATTAACGTTTTTACCCCCCACCCCCATGTAATTCGAACTATGAGCAGCAGGCTATCCTACCCCCCAATTCGTGCATTGGTGCGTGCATTTTAGAAGTTGCCAAGTAAATTATGAAGTCTGGATATCACACACGCAAGCAGAAGCAGAGAGCTAAGAGGGAGAAAAAAAGTCACTCGGTTTTTCCAAAAGAAAGGTAATTCACTGACACTGGATGCCATGACACAACACACTAGCTTGCTAGCTGATAAAAGAGATGATTTCGTTTAGGCTAAACCTATATCAAAACAACAATTTTCAGTAGCCTAGGCTAAGAAGTGCAGTGTTATTTTATTTAAACACTCCACGTTCATTGCCTTGGGAGAACAGATGAATGTAATGTAGAAGGTCTGTAAGTGTAATTTACAGTATGAACTTGAGCAATAAACTAGGCTATTGTAGGCTATGCAAGATAAAATATTAGCCTACACGACTGCTGGTGCTAAGAACTGGTTTCTTAACTAATGAGGTACCCTCAACATACACACTAGATTCATCCTCAGGAATAGGACCCCAGCCCTCAACCCAAATCCCAATTGAAGGAGGAGGTGTACAATACAATAATTAACTAGCCTAGTTATTCATCAAGGCAAACATTTGATCACATACAGTAAGTCAATAAAGACAACAATTGGAATACATGATTGACACCCTGATGATGTTTGCTGGAGAGCTCTGAAGTATCCCCAATGTGCATACAGAATGTCAGGGGCGCCTGCAGGAATTAATGCTATGGTACGCACGTCGCACACCAATCAACCCCCCCCCCCCCCCCCCCCCGAAAATATTTTGCTGATATTGTACAATATTTGTCCGTTTCTCGGTTTTAGATTTGTGCATTGGTCAGCAAAAAAGTAGCCTAGGCTACATAGTAGGCTATAACATCCACATGCAATAACACTATTAGAAATTTGAAAGTGATAGTATCAGTGGTATAAGCGGGATAATCAACTCCGCGCCGTGCGTTTATAGGAAAATAATGCACTTATCGAAGTGTATAGTCCCCTCCGCCTGCGGCGTCGGGTCCTTATTACCACTTCGAACGTGCATTATTTTCCTATAAACGCACGGCGCGTCGTTGATTATCCCTTACACAATACTCATTTGGACAACGTTACACAGCTAAGTTACTGCTAAGTTACGTTTAGTTTTGTTCAAGCATTAACGTCTGATGTTAAACAGTGTTGTAATGCTAGTCTAACGTTCCGACAAGCACACAAATTGTCTACCTAGCTTGTTATTGCCCATCTGGAATCTCCTCTAGCTTTCCTGCCTCCATCTTCCATTCTTTCTCTTTTCGTTGTTTAAAAGAACTTGCGATATCCACGATGAGTATTTGAGTTAGTGATTTAGCGTCACATTGTGTTCTGATAACCATAATAGATAGCCGAGTAAAAGAAAACAACAAGTAGCCTACTTGCGTGCCTGCGTGCGTAATCTCTCCTGCTCAAATGAAATATGTGCGCGTGGATATACAGTAGCTCTGCATTAAGTTAATTTTGATAACGTGTTGACAAACCTCATATAGAAAATTGTAAATAGCCTGATGGCATGGCATGCGGCTAATGGGATATTGTGCATAGTTGGGAAGTTATGGTAGGCCAATTTGATGTGAATACACACGCACAAGGGTAATTTTCTTTCCTTGATGAGTAGTCTCAAGGTACGCACGGTGCGTACGGCCGTACGCCTGCAGGCGCCACTGCAGAATGTTATAAATCCATATAAAGTGATGCATGCAAATTCTCTCAACACATGAACATTTGGCTTGAAAGAACTGCATAGTGGCCTAACAATATTTGCTCATAAAAGAAAATCGATATATTCCATAATATGTACCATGGCATTTTCATTTTAAGGCAATCTATTCAGTGTGATTCAGACAGTTGTGCATTTTTTTTTAATTCAATTATGTATATGTATATATATATATATACACACAATGGGGAGAACATGTACTTGATAGGCTACCGTGCTAAAGTTGCCTAAAAAGAGGAATATAAAATCATCATTTGACAATTGATCTTAATGCCTTAATATATAAAAAAAAAAAATGAGTCAAAATCAAACCGCTAAGGACACCAATTTTCATTGTGATTGAAGAATGTAAATAAATAAATGTTCTTCCTTAAATGCCAGGGGGAAGGAAGTATTTGACCCCTAGGTTAAATTCCCATAGGAGCAGGAGGATTTTTTTATATGGTTTTATTTTTAAAGGCCAGCTATTTAATGGATCTAGGATATTACTGTATGCATCCATGATAAAGTTCCCTTGGCCTTTGGAATTAAAATAGCCCCACATCATCACATACCCTTCACCATAGCTATAGATTGACATGGTGCTTTTTCCAGTAGGCCTATTAGCCTGTTTGATTTGCATTGAGCTCAATGAGCATCAAACAGGCTAATGATTGATTTTTACTCCTTTTTTTAATTGAGGCATTAACATCAATTGTCAAATGATGATTTTATATTCCTCTTTTTAGGTAAATTTAGCATGGTATCAAATACATGTTCTCCCCATTTTATATCTATATATATATATATATATATATATATATATTACTTTATTAATAATTATACTTTTTTTTTTTTTTTTGAGGGGGAGGGGGGGCCCTAAATCGAAATCTTTCATGGGGCCCAGCATTTCTGGCGGCGCCCCTGATTGTAGCAATAAGTCCAAACCTCTTCTCCAGGACTTTAACTTTCAGTGAGACACTTGATGTGTGTTCCTTCATCAGCTTTAAGGCAGGGTCTTCCAAGGTTTCCTCTGGACGATTTTGATAAAAATCATCTTTGGGGTCTTGATATACTGCATCCATTGCTTGAGTAGAGAAGGGAACAGACGTGTGATTAGTCCGATAACATGTACGTGTCTGCACATCACGTACTGTAGAAAGTGAGGAAGCAAGAGACAGCAAATTTCTCACCAGACATTGTGTCAGGTAGTTTCACAATCATCATGTATTTCCCATTTTCTGCACACATTGGTGTGTACCTCAGAATACAGATTATGTTGGATTATGTTATTATTAATGACTAAACTTGATCTTGACAATTGGGGGAAAAAAGTGCAAAAATATTTGTTGCCATGAAACCGACCTTTCGGTCATGTTCATTCTCAGAGTGAAACTATGCCCTTTTAACGCTTTATTGCTGTGGGGAGACAGTAGGCCTATGACATTCATGTTCATCATGGTTGAGTAACTAAAAGAGGAAACTGTGGGAAAACATGTGGGAAAAGCTGAAAACACAGCTCCAGCTTTGAGCCCTCTATGTCAGCTCTCTGTTGATACACACATCATCCCAATAAATTGGGAAAAAAGCTATCATTTCAGTCCCTATAACCCTGTCCAAAAGACAGACAACAACAAGCTAAAAGAGGAGGCTGCGGAAAATACGTCGTAGAGAAATTTCCAATTGATGTTCTAGAGGTCTGTCAGCAGCAGCATGTGATCCTAGCAGGACCTTCTGGTTTAGCTTCATTCACACATCTCCAGTTGGGGTCACCTTTGTCACTCATGTTTATTGGTACATTTTTGCTTGATTAGCCAGCATAGCATTGCCCATTGAAATGAATGGGGGCAATATTTCCTCACTTTCTCCAGTTCTATAGTCCCCTCCATAAGTGTTGGAATACATGCTAAAGTTGACTAAAAAGAGGAAGTTCTTTTGGAAGTTGATCTTAATGCCTTAAATAAAAGAAAATGAGGAAATATCCACCTTTAAGGACAATCGATTTTCTTTGTGAATGAATAATGTATCATAAATAAATAAATGTTTTCCTTAAAATACAGGGGTCATTGGAACCAGGCACGCCTGCAGGCGTACGTCCGTACGCACTGTGCGTACCAAGAGACTACTCATCAGAGAAAATTACTCTTGTGCGTGTGTATTCACACAAATTGTCCAACCCTTCCCAACTATGCACAGTATCCCATTAACTGCATGCCATCAGGCTATTTACAATTGTCTATATTAAGTGAAGTTAGTCAACACATTATCAAAATCAACTTAATAATACTGTATATCCACGCGCATCATGCTGTTGATCCAGGACACCATACATAGATATTGGCATGGTTTTATCTCAGTTAGCCTATTAGCTGGTTTCATTCTCATTGAGCTCAATGCAAATCAAAATGTCAGGAAATTCCATTATAATATGTTCCAACATGACTGTGGCAGTAAAGGCAGGTGAGTGAATGCGAAAACTATTAAGTAAAAAGCCTTTAATACAAAAAATGGCTACATGCCAACGCGTTTCAACACTTAGGTTTTCATCAGGGCATCAAAGTGAGTGAATACTTTTGGTAATATGGTGTATTTTCTTGTAGTCCAAGACAGGCCCAGTACTGAGTTAAGCCTTCAGCAGCAGGGGAAGACCAAATGGCAGCTGAATACCAGAGATGCTCTAGTCCAAACGGGCACACTGTTGATTACAATGGCTATTGTCAACATGAGGCCTCCACTGTTTTAGACATTCACATGTCTGGCCTTGCAGTGTGACACATTACTGTGATATGTGATGGTAATTTATTAATTTGTCTCAATTCTTAATATTAACCATTTTTTTCTGGGAATATCTTAAATAAAGAACATTTAGTTTGGTGACATTTCAGTCCATAAACTTGTTTACAAGGACATGTTGAAAAGTAAACACTCTTACAGTAGCATAATAAAATAGGATGATATTGTAGTATGATACACTGTAGGCTAGTTTGTTTCCTTTACTCAATAAATGCATATCACAATAAAAACAGTTTATCTTTGAGCCAGTGCTGAGAAATTTGCTCATTTTGGCTTATGAGGTCAACTTGGATTTTACACTCTGTTTCACGTAACAGATACTTGGCAAACAGCAAAAATGGATTCAACATAAAAAATATATACCCATAGAATAGTCTATTTGTCAACTTTTACTACAAAATGCCAGACAATCTTTTTGTACGCACATTTTTGTGATTGCAACCTGTTCTTTATCCTGTAGGCCTACCTCCATGATAGGCACCCATTTGGTCCTTGGGGCAGCCTGGATTACTGGTTCGTGCTTGAAACAGAAAGGTTGCCGGTAGGAAACAAGTGGTTGAACACTGCTTTCGCATCACATCCACGGCTGAAGTGTCAGCCTTGGATGACTTGAGCAGGGCACCTAACCCCTCTGTATCAAGGCAGCTCACTCCGGCTTAGTGCGTGCTTCACCTCACTGTGTGTTCACTGTGTGCTGTGTGTGTTCACTAATTCACAGATGGGATAAATGCAGAGACCAAATTCCTTGTATACGCAAGTACTGTAGACTTGGTCAAGAATCCTGATTTACATTGTGTCGCAGAAGCCCATTGTAGCCACTAGGTGGAGGTCTCCCTCTAGCAATAGGGCACAATTCAAATCTCCGTGCAAATAAAAATGTTATGTTATGTAGTTGATGTATTACCTACACAGAAGCCAATAGATAGACCCGAAAGAGGAAGGAATGTTTTTAATAGCCCATTTTTTTTTCTGTATGACAGGTCAGAGGAGGTCCCTCCTTCTTTATATGGCAAGCAGAGTATATGGATGTTTTATTTAGTTTGACACACACAAAAAAACATCTCGTTTTATCTTTGACTCAGATGTGTTCATGATACTTTGCACTTCCGTCTTGCAGGATCGCATACAAGGGTACGAGGCACAGAACTGACATGAAACGTCAGTTGATTTTGATTGGTCTTACTGGACCACTCGTGAAACATCAGCAATGGACCACCTGAATGCAGACGTGGCATGAAAAACGTTCAAGTGTGAGTGTGTGTTCTCTGCTAAATCTCATACCTCATTATTTGTCATTTTAGTCGTGCTGACTAGCCTACAGATAGATGATCCAAGTATGGCTGTGCGCATTAGATGTCTCTTCCCATCCCAGTTGCACCCAAGGGAAGCAGGCGGAGCTGTTCATTTCAGAACCGAACGCATCCTAACGAAACACCGCAAGAGAAACAAACTCGGCAGTCATGAGAAAGCGTTACACAGCGGATTTTGAGAATCAGCATTCTGAAGCACTCACTATGAACACCATCGATGATATCACATTTACAAAACTGGCAAGGGTAAGTCATGAGCTTTTTAAAGGGCTATTTCAACGATGTGACGATTGAGATTCGGAAGTTCAACTTCTACTGATTAACTGTCAAAATCGGCCTAAATGGAAAGTGGAAACAATGTTTGCGGCAAATAATCAGAACTTTTGTTTGACATTAACAGGTAAAACTGTGACTCATTTCATTACCCATATTCACAGATAATTCCACTATCAAGCAGCAACGTCATACTTTTAAAGTTAGATTGTTTACGACCTGGCTTTGGAATATATTTTCATAATCAACAAACTTGCCATGTTTTTTGTAACCCATACATTCCTTCCGTAAACTGTATGAGCATGTAATAGATCAAAGCAAACAACATTAGCACAGCAGGCACTGATGAAAGCTTGTTTGCATGCTCACTGGTGATGTAAGTGAAATAGTTGACATTAGAAGTTGTGCTGTGAATGTTTATACTTATGATACATTGTCATGGGGTGGTCCATCACAGACCAAAGCAAGTAGCCTACACCTTGCTTATAACCTTGCTGGCCATTTATCATCATAATGAATTGGAAGATTATGCCACACTTTAACTAAAACAGACTTGGGGGAAAATAGCTTAGTTGCTCTTAAACTCCAAGCTCTGGTGTTGCAGTTTTTGTTAAATGGTTAGTTAGTTTATATTGTTGATAAGTCATGTGAGATAGTTGGCCATACTGTAGCTACAATAAATAGAGATCGCTAAGACATGTGACCAAAGTCATCAAAACACAAAGAATTATGGGTAGGTTTGGCTCGCCTGATGCCAGCCCATGTAAACTAGTGGGTTTGGGTCTATGATCTGGCATGATAATAATGAAAACTAAGCGTGAAATAATTGTGTGAAAAACAGTTATAATCTCGCGCTTCCTTAGTGCTGCTATCCAAGCCATTCCTCGCCTTTTTGTCACCTCTGAAATATGACGTATACTATTATTTTTCCACGCTGGAAAACTATAAAAGGTAAGCTTCATGTTACTCTATTGAATTTTATAACACAGCAGGTAAACGGCATTTCGACAACTGCACTTCGTTGTTCCCGCACGTCAGTAAAACAACTTAATTTTGGGCCACCTATTCCCAAAATGCGTTGCGTTTTACGTCACGTTCTCAATCTCTATAGCATCTGAACATATCTGGCATTAGATGTTTGGAAGATGTTCCTTTTGTTCTGTCACTTTTTATGAGCCACACACAGAGCATACACGTGCTTCCACCCCAGTAGAGACTAATATCCCACTGTCACTGGATCTCTGGTTGTCTTGGCCCTTCCCCTCGCTTTCTTCAGCCATTGTAAAAGGACATGATACTGTATGTTGATCATGTCCTACTACATATTAAGCCTACAGTAGGATACATCAAATGACCTCTGTAGAGTACAATACGAATGGCCTACACTCATAGAGGGTACAGGACTTGCTGATAGTATATGAGTGGTTTCCCACATGAAATGGGCAACATCAAAATGATTTGAATTGTCATATATGCACAAAAATACAGCATGCTTTTGTACATTCTGTCACATGTATCTCATAGTACATGTATCACATAAACATATAAAACTACTGTGCAGACTTGCTGCATGTTGTTATATAGACTGGCGTGATGAAATATAATGCTGAATTGTGTTTTAAGATTATGATCTCAAAATGTTCTGTTTTATTTTACTGCTCACCTTATTGATCCTTGGGGGGGGGGGGGGGGGGGGGATCTCAATAAGAGCTAATTTATTTTTCATGAAACAAAGAGAAACATTTTCAAGACAAGGATTAAGCAATAGGCCTACAGCATGACATGAGAGGGAGTGGGTTTGGTAAAGGATATCGCCACGGCTGTAAGTCAGCCATAGGGACGATTCGGGACTACCAAATTCGGACTAACTGGGAGGTTTTCTCTACCTGAGTCCCTATTCCATGGTGCCCTTATTTCCTAATGTGGCATTTGGTACTACGAAGTGGGGACAACTCAGAGGCTCTCTTTATTTGAGTCTCTATTCCATGCTACCCCTATTTCTAGTATTTGTACTTGCATAATGTGGTTTTCTCATAAAAAAGGATTCAAACTGGTTTTGCAGAAGTTGATTTGTGAGCATGGTTATTAAGGGGATCAAAAGATGCGTGTTACAGACATGTGTCTGCCATTGAGAGTTAAAGGGATGGTTTGGAGTAATTTCACCCTAGGGTCCTGTACACCATGACCTCGAGTCAAACACTCCCCAAGAAACGTTTTTTTTCCCTTGGTCGAACATTGGTCGAGTTAGCGCTCTCAGCCGAAAAGCTTAGTGCAGGCGCTAACGGAACCAATGGTGCTGCGTAAATTAACCCACTAACAATGCCTGGAATGGTATCAAACTTCTACAGTAGTACAAAAAGGATAAAGGGTCATAAAACGAGGTATTAGAACGTTTATAAGTAGCCTACTCCAGGAATTAGTTTGTGTCTTAGTTTATCCCTCGAACGGACCTCTTACCTGCTTACGTGTGGTCACCTCTGTAGGCTGAAGCCTCTGTTGCAAGGAGTTCGATCTTCTCGTCGACACAGGGGAGGCAAGGAGACATGAAAAGAACTTGTTCGGCCTTTTTTCAAAACCCCTAACCAAAGTTTAGGGTTCTGACTTGTGTATTTTATTTTTGATTGAGTACAATACAAAGTAAAATGTCTTCTGGCTCTCAATCTGCGGAATCCGAAGTCCGAAGAGAAGGGCAGAGAGCCCAGTTGAAGGGGGTCGCTCTCTTTTTATACTCGTCCTCGTTTTTACGCCCCCTAGCCCGAGCCTATCGCGTCCTGCCACAAGCAAATGGTTCTCTATTTCGTGTCCCTCTATCTGGTCTGGTGGCTTATCTCTGACTTCTGACTTGCATACATTTTTGTTCTATCATTATGCCTTTTTTTCTTATACTTGTTCAAAGAACATTTTGTTTAAGCATAACACCCTCTTTAAGGTTGATTAAAAACACTTTTAAGCAAATATTCTTTAAGTCAAAGTAAAAACACTCTTTAAGTGTAAGCATTACATTCTAAGCAGTTTCACACAGGTTATCTGTTATTGCAGCATTTACGCATTTTTATTTGTTTAAGAGCAAGTGAGATTAAGCAATTATATGTAGTTAATTATATGAATCTATTGCATACTATCAGACTTTTCCACTTTCCACTTTCCAATTTCTCTGCCTCCTCCTACAATACACACACACACACACATACGCACGCATACACGCACACATACAGACACACGCACGCACACACGCACACACACACACACACACACACACACACATGGACGCACACTGTGAAGCAGCATAAGAGATGTAGTTTACGACCACACACTTTTTCACCACCTCTGCAGATCTGCCTGGTACTGCATTGCCTCTTAGAATGAATTGTTCCAGTAGCAGAGTGCAGTGCACCATTCTCTAGCATACGGCTGATCAGACTGTGTCTGGCACTTAGCTGAAGACATTGGTCATTGATCCACATTCATTTGTGGCTTCTTACTACCTCTATACTGCCTCTATGAGTTTCTTGGTAACCATGTATGTATTTTACCGGTAACATGATGTGTTTGGCATCTTTTGATTCAAATGAATTCTGCGGCAGATTGGTCTTCATGGTTGCTTAGACGGTTGGTTTATGATGATGAGTCAGCATTATTTAATTTATGGAGGTTTTATTTTGTATTTTTTTCCCCCACATCATGAGGAATGTAAAGGCTGACACCCTTTTGCGATTCTCAAATCCAAATGAGGATTTATGTGTTGCATTAACCTTATTATAGTCACCGGACCATTTTCAGATGAAAGAAAAGCTGCTTAAATCACTTAAGATGTCTGTTTGTAAGAGCCCTCTTTACAGGGGGAATCCAGGATTTCATTGGATTTTCCCCCCTTATCAACTGTTTGAAAACAAAGGGCAACACGCAACAGCAATCCCATCTCTTGTTTATGTCCATGGGACTGATGCCAGAATATGAATGCACTGTGTGTGTGTGTGTGTGTGTGTGTGTGTGTGTGTGTGTGTGTGTGTCTGTGTCTGTGTGTCTGTGTGTGTCTGTGTGTGTGTACAATGTACATATATGTGTGAGATGAGGACTGCAGGGGGGTGCCTGTGCGTGTGTTTGTGACTGAAGTTTCCACTAACTTGCACTAGTTAGGCATGTGGAGTCGAAAAAGGAAGGGGCGGTGGACGTGTTAAGACGCCCAGCGCTGAGTGGCTCTTCACTGGCTTAGCTGTCACTTCCAGAAGGTGCCGCCGAGACAATGGAAACATGTAGTCTGGCCTCGGCGGGAAGATCAGATAGTGTCACATAGTGTTGATTTCTCTAGACTGGCGCACGGTGATGATTCTTGTTTCAGCAATGTTTGTTGCTTTCCCATCTCAGCGAGTTCTCTGGAGTTATAATGTCTGCTTAAGTGTATGTTGTCTATGTTGAACTTTACAGAAATAGTTTGTTTTCCAGGCCATTTCTACTTTACTTTAGTCACATTAGCATACATATGTTTTTATTATCATTCACGTCAGGTAATTGAGTAGGTAGTCGTCTTTTGATTGACAGTTCACCAGGCTAAAGCTCCACCCCTTATAGTGCCACAGGAGTGGTGCCCTGTGACCTTATTACTTCCTCCTGCACTTTGAATTGAACCGCCCTGCACCATCTGTCAGTGTGCTAAACACTACTTTACTGTGCTGTGCTCCAGGAGGGCTGGGTGTTAAGGATCCTACTGGGCCACCTGATTGGCTGAGAAAGTGATCTAGGAGGAGGGCCTTGAGGAGATGACTGGCTGGCCGGAAAAGATAGAGCCCTGCTGGGTTCAGGCAGGTCTGCAGGGGAGGAGGGGCAGGGAGGCAGTGGGGGGGGGGAAGACTCTCTAAGTCGTGTGGGAGGCGTAAATCCAGTACGATGAACCGGCAAGCCAGGCTGTGGTCTGGGTGGTAGAGAGAGAGAGAGAGATACAGAGAAAAGATAAGAATTTTGTATGTCTCTCTGTGTGTGAGGGAATGTTTGTGTGTGTGTGTCTGTATGCGTGTTTGTGTGTGTGTGTATGTAATGTTACAGGCTGAGGGAAGAGGTTCCTGCCTCTGCTGCTGTATATCAGGATGCTGAAAAGATGAACGATAACGGAAAACCCCAAGGTAATACAGAAGTAGTTTGTGTGTGTGTGTGTGTGTGTGTGTGAGAGTGAGAGAGAAACAGAGAGAGAGAGTGAGTGGGAGTATGCGCATGCACACACATATGTGTGTGTGTGTGTCTGTGTTTGCGTGTGTGTCAGTTTCTTGTGGCACGGTGATGGTGGAGGGAGAGAAGGGGGTGGGGTGGGGGAATCCTATTAGCCAGTGTACAGAAAAAGTAGGTCTAAATGCCCAGCTTAATAGTGCAAAGGCGGAAGTGTAGCTACTGTAAGTGTCAAACCGTGTGTGTGCTTTGAATGAAGATTGCTTTGTTGAGTTATGAAACCAGTATGTTTATAACTTGATAAGTTATGAGTTATCCTTCCAAAGCTATCCAAGTTGAATTGTTTTTAGGTCTAGATGTACAATATTTACTTGTTGGATACTTGCCTGTCGATTGGTAAATTCCATCTGAGAATCATGTACAGTAGGTCTTGAGTATTATGTGAATTGTGAAGCCATGCAGATACAGATTCATTTGAATCTGTGGGTGTGAGAGTGATTTCAGAGGCACAGTTTTTTTTTCAAAATATAGAATATAATATATATAAAAATATGCAAATGAGCTAGGAATTCCATTGGAGTCACTGAAAGAAAGAAACAGCCCATAAACGTTATACAAATCAGTTTGTTTAAGAAATAACTGTGATTGGAGTGCCAGTATCGCAGTGAATCTTGCTTAATTGCATTATGTGGGTGGCCTTACTCTCCTTTGGTAGACCTAATTAGTTGTTGTCAGTGACATCTTTAGTCATTTTGTTCAGAGCTCCAATGAACTATTATTGTAATTTCACTACTAATTAAGAACTGCCAATTCCCTTAAATGTTCCACTGGGGCTCTTCCTGGCTTCTATGATCTAGTAGTCTGTATTCTGAACAGGGCATTACACATTCAGGTGGGGAATTTGACCTGCGGTCTTGGTTTTGGTTTCAGGTGGTTCTCTATTACCTTGTTGTCTGTGTGTGAATGTGTGTACATGCTTGTGTGTGTGTGTGTGTGTGTGTGTGTGTGTGTGTGTGTGTGCAACTTTGTATCTCGCTGGATGACATCCCAGTTTATCATGTTAGTTCAAGGAAAATGCATTTATTGCATTGACAGATCAAGGGTGATGTAACTGCAAGTGACAAAAATATCGCTTCTGAAGTTTGCACAGGCACAGCACACATACAGTATACACACACACACACACACACACACACACACACACACACACATTAATATTGCTGTGATATTATTGTCAACACACGGACATAGAACTGGATTGACAGAAAAACTGGAGAAAATTGTTATAAACATAAATCACTCCCCCAAGTTAATCAGTGAATATACTGTAAACAGCATGTTGTGTGTGTGTGTGTTTACATGTGTGTGTGTGTGTGTTTGCATTGTCCAGTACCTCATGAACATCTGGTGTGCTTCAGCCTGGCATCTTGCCGATTAAAAACAGGAGAATGCTGATTCATCAGTTGAGTCTTAGAGCATCACAAAGTGTTGCTGAAACAAAAGAGCAAACAGTTATGTACTGTATGAGTCATTTGAGTCATTTAATTTTGTGTATGCGCGTGCATGCGTTTTGTGTTTGTTCCTCTATACCATATACATTGATCCACTTATGTATTGTTGAAAGCATGTGCAAGGATTTTTTTATTGTGCATGTGGGTACAGTATATGTGTGCTTGTACATGCAGTGTATGCACTGTGTGTGTGTGTGTGTGTGTGTGTGTGTGTGTGTGTGTGTGTGCATGTGCATGTGAGTGTGTTTTAGCTGAAAAGCACATCACTCTCAGAGAGAGATAGCTGGCACTCTGTCAAGTCTTGGCCTCATATAACCCCACATTCAGAGAGGGATGGTCACAACACCACTGCCTCCACTCTCTCCCAGCTGTGTAGTGTGTGTGTGTGTGTGTGCGCGCGTGCGTGTGTGTGTGTGTGTGTGTGTGTGTGTGTGTGTGTGTGCAGTGCAGTGCATAGGCCTCATGTCTAAGTATATAGACCTATGCGTTTATACATATTTATGTCTGTATTGAAGAGAAAGCAAGTGTGTGTGTGTGTGTGTGTGTGTGTGTGTGTCTGTCTGTCTGTTTGTCTGTCTGTGTGTGCATGTTGATATTTTGCATGTGTCTCAGTTTATGGATGTTTGGACAATATCTTGAAACCAGGGTTTGAGAGGACAGCATGAACGCATAGGTCTATGTTTTCGTACAATTAGGCTATGCCATGTACATAGTAGCCCTACTTCCTTATCCTGTTTGATCTTAGAGTATCCCTGAGTATGAAACAGAGTATGTTTGAAACCATCTTGGTACAGTATGTTTCCATCTATCTTACACTCAGATATGCATGACAGTGCATTACAACTACATTGGGGGCACGTAACCGAAGCATTCTGTTCGCAGAGGGTTAAGAAATAGTTCTACATGGCTGGTGTTATTTTTTTTCAAATGTGCGCTGGGTGCTCTTGTGTATCCACCATGTCCAGAGCAGCAAGTTCCATTGATGATAGTGCTAGATAGATAGATGCTAATTGCTAATTGTTTCAGAGTGGGCTCCGTGGATAGAACGCTTCAGTTGTGCGCCCGGTCTAGTCCGGCTGTTGTAGTTGATGAGAGGGAGGGTCAGACTGCATTGGGTCTGAGGACAGGAGTCATCCAGTTGCTGACCGAGTTGAATGTTGTGCTGCCTGTCAATCAGTAGAGGAGATTAGTGATCATGTGTATAGTTAATGGAAGTGCCTTTCACATTGAAAAGCATATCATGATTTTTTGACTGGTAGGTCTGAAATTATGAACGTTTTCCCCATCATTAGAAAGCTGTTGACTTGTTCTGTAAGGAACCTATTAAGCCCAGTTAGATACAATATTCTGACTGTTTGAGGGTAAAGTTTTATTCCTTGGGAATTTGATACCAACTTGCTCCAACTTCATGTTAAAACAACTACAACAAATGCATTCACTGTACTGAATTCTTGTGTTGTCTATTGCTTTCAGTCTACCATCATCCTCTGTCATTTTATACAAACACTAATTGAGCATTAATAATTTGATAAATTTATATTTAAAAAGCCTGCCATAGTTTTTATAATCTTTGTGGTACTCCTCAATCATCTTAATTTATATCTCATGCGTTAACCTTCAGAAATATTGTAATCAAAAAGTAATCTTGTTGTAGTTTAGATGTACATGTTTCGTGACTGAATAATTTATACTTATGACTATGACAATAATAATAATAAAAAAGCATGTTGTGCCCTACAGCCAAATGCGTGGCCATGAATTGTTCCAGCATAAACAAGAAGCTTCTAAAGTGACTATTTATAGCAGACCTAACATGTGTAGGACACACAGTGCCTGCCAACTCTCTTGCTCCTAGACAATCCTCAATGCAAGACCTGCATGGCAAAGTTAGTTGAAAGCACAGTTTCCATAGTGACTCTTTTGCTGTAAGCTATTGAGTATGATGACCATTACTTTTTAAGTTTTGTACAAACTATGTAAAATAAAAGGTCCTTGGTATCTTATGCCTTCAACTTTTCCCCCGAAGGGTATTGTTTTACAGGAATAGAAAATGGAACAGAAAGGCTTTTTTTCTTGAAATAGAAATTAAATGAAATATTGTGGCTTAAAGACATACAACTGTAAGTGATACAAGATATGTAACACTGTGTGTTATAGTGTGTGTTGTGTACAACATTATGTCCACACACTGTTCGATGTGTCTGTGTGTCTCTCTCTCTCTCTGTGTTGTTAGCACTCTGGTTAAATCCTGATCTTGAAATACATCAGTGTTTGGACAAGAGGCCAGCAGGAGATGTGTTTGCTTAATCTGTTCACTGCATCATGCTCCGTCAAATGGACACATACATACTGTATATCGCCAGCTACTTTTTTTTCTGGAGGAATTCATTGTACTATGACACTGTGTGTGTGCGTGTGTATGTGTGTGTGTGCATGTACATGTGTGTGTATGAGTGTGTGTGCATGTGTGTGTGAGTGTTTTTGTCTGTGTTGGTTAAGGGGGGGGGGCGTTGGAAGAAAGAGGGAGAGAGGGAGAGAACAGCTATGCGCAGGCACTTCCTATAATTGTGTTAGGACTACATACACCTACACAAGCACACACACACACACCCACACCCACCCCCCCCACACACACACACTTGCACACAGACACACACATTAATCAGACCGAGGACACAGACACACATGGCCAAGCCTGAAAGCGAAAGGCCTTATCTGGATGTGTGTCGCCAGCGATCGCTGTTGCAGGAGGCCCCAGAGGTCTCAGACTTTTGATGGTCAGCCAGCACCCGCCACTAAGATGCACCGCATGTGGCAGTGGATCCCGGGCTTTTAATTAGCCACACGCACATTTAGCTCCTCCACAGTAGGACATTACCCAGAGGCCCTCGCTGCAGCCAACCCTGAAACTCAACCCCATCCGCTTTAGTCATCGGCACACTTTTATCTGGTTGATATCTTACAGTAAGCCTTTTTTTTTTTTTTTTTAAAGTGGTCAGTATGGCAGCAGTTTGTTTGATAGTTGCAGGCTAAAATGGAGTTATACTCTTTGAGGATGGGTTTTTTTTTCAGAGTGTGGTACCCATTTAATACTTACATGACATGTCCAAATTCAGTCTTTAATGGCAGCAGTCCCTTGGCATCGCATATCATAGTGCACTGTGGCGTACTTTATCCTCCTAGCTCTAAGATGTACCACATGCAGTGGGTTTTGCTGCAGTGTCGTTTGCAGGCCTGACAGAGTTCAGGCGTGGGGATGGTGAAATCTACTAAGTGTACTGAAGGGTGCCGAGAGACTAGTCTAGTCAGCCGTACACACGCATATCTGTGTCTAACGGTCTGTTTTTCCCTCTAACAGCCTGTGTTGAAGATGAGCTCGGAACCTCGTCAAATCTTCATCGGTGTTCTCCTGCGGTCCGGTTGTCGACAAGAGGGACTGCAATTATAGCAGTGGCCGTTGCTCTGGGAGGTGTTGAGCAGGAAAGCCAACAAACGGAATTTCGGCGTGACGGAGCTGTGCCTTGTCGGGGATCATGTCTCAGTCGGGCAAGGTCTACCACGTGTACGTGGAGGTGCGGGACGGAGAAGGGCTGGACCCCCTGATGCTCCAGGGGTCGGACATGCTCCCGCTGTCCCAGCGGACGTCCCCGCACCACAGCCACAGCCACAGCCCCGCTGTCTCCCCCGGGATGCTGCACAAAGGCGGGGGCAGCAACCAGAGCCTCTGCTCCTCGCGCCACTCGGTGAACTTCCACCTGGGGCCCCTGGGGGACGAGCCGCTGGGCCGCGGCGGGGGGCCGCACCGCCAGAGTCTGCCCTGCGACGGCCTCGGCCACGTGCTGTCCGGCCTGCCGTCGGGCCAGAACGGCATCCTGATGCGCGCGCGCTCCACGGAGAGCGAGCCGTTCTACGGCCGGGAGAATCACGTCGCCGGGAGGTACACGGCGCCGCCGACGCCCAACGCGGGCCGCCGCTCCTACTACGGCGGCCAGCCCGGCTGCAGGGAGGTCGGGGGAGGAGGAGGAGGAGGAGGAGGAGACGGCAGGAGGTCGGTGGTCACCTTCAGCTACATCGAGAAGGGCAGCGTCCAGACGCCGCCGGACGGCTCGCACAGCTCCCTGTGCCACAGCGAGCCGGAGAACCCCTTCAACCGGGCCCTGGAGGAGGAGGAGGAGCGCTTGGCCGGCCTCACGCACAAGAGGCTCAGCGACCCGGTGCGCTTCAGCAGCTGGGAGTCGCTGGGCGGCGGCGGCGGCGGCGGCTTCTCGGGGTCCAAGCTCACGTCCGCCCAGAGGCACTCGCTGAACCTCCGCCGCGCCACCCTGGACTCCATCGCCCGCGAGGCCACCTACCGCGCGCTGGAGGAGTTCGGCTCGCCGCAGATACGCCGGCGCCTGGAGGTGCACAACCACCACCCCTACCCCCACCCCCACGACCAGCACCTTCCGGACCAGCCGCGCTGCCGCTCCTGGGGCGGCTCGCCGGTGCTGCCGGTCCGAGGCTCCTGCACCCTGCCCACCAACACCCACCTGGTGGACCTGGACCGGAACCTCTCGGCCTACGGGCTGCCCAGGAGTCCGGCCACCGAGCACCTCTCCTCCCACATCAGGCAGAACTACTACTCCATGTCGCCCCCTACTGCGCGGGCCCACACCTATGGAGCTCCCAACCACCAGCGGCCGTGGGACTGTGAAGACACCAGCCCCAAGCTGGCGTACAGACACGGCCCCGCGCTGCCCTCGTGCAAGCCGACGGCCATCCAGCACGAGATACCGGCCATGATGGTCACCAAAGCCCCCGATAGCCCCCACCAGAGGTCCAATCACCACCCGGCCGACAGCCCTCGCTCCTCGCACCGGGTCAACTTCAACCTGAACGCCTCCAAAAGCGGCAAAGCTGGCGCCGACGAGGGCGCCAATCACCTGGCGGGCGGGCAGAGGAGCGTCTCGCCGTCCACGAGCCCCGATCTGGCGCGCAAGCTGGCCGAGGAGGCGTCCAAGCTGTCCACCATCTTCATGGAGCGGAGGAGCCCGTCGCCGGCGCTGTCCAGCGGGGAGGACAGCCCCAGGTCCGGCAGCATCTCGAGGGAGTCGCAGGTGTACGCCGGCCTGCAGGGGATGGGCTCCCCGGCGCAGTCGCACTCCGACGTCAGCCTGCCCTGGGGGCAGCCGGGGGACCACCACTGGGCGGCCAGCGAGAGGGAGTCGGTGCGGAGCGCGTCTCAGTCGGGTCACACCTCGCCGCTGCCCCCGTACAGGAGCGGCGCCACCCCGTCCCCGGCCCCGGCCAGGCTGCCGCAGCACCGGCTGGACATGACGCCGTCCCCCGTCCGGGACCCGCGGCTGGAGATGGGCGAGGCGGCGGGCAAGGCCAGCCCCACGCCTCACCGCCACCAGCCCCCCCAGTACACCGGCGACGGCTGGTCCCCCGGCGCCTCGGACCGCCGACAACAGCAGCAGCAGCAGCAGCCCGCCACGACGCACTTCACCCCACGCGACAGCAGCCCGGAGACCCAGCGCAGAGGCTACCACGCGGGGCAGCACGCCAGCGACAGCCCCGTCAGCTGGACCTCCCAGCTGCAGCGCTGGAGAGAGGAGAGGCAGATGAGGGAGCTGGAGAGATCCGGCCAGCCTCCTCCTGCCGCTGCTCTCGCCGGGACGTCCCCGCTCACCTCCTCCCGAGAGGAGGATAAGCGGAGAAGAGACACGCCAGAGGCGGAGCGAGGAGGTGGAGGTGGAGGTGGAGGTGGTGGCACTCCAGGCTTATCCAAAAGCTCCAGCGGGGTGACAGGAAGCCTCGGGGACAGCAGCTCGCAGCCGGAGAGAGACGGCCTCTCAGTCTCCACCGAGTCGTCCAGCCAGGCCAGCGACAGCGGACACAACGCCGCTGGGACGCAGGTGAGGGGGCCCAGCAAATCCCATTACGCACCTGGAGTTCACCTGAGGGTGGTGCTTGTCTGCAGTCAGTAGGCTTGTGTGTGTGTGTGTGTGTGTGTGTGTCTTTGTGTGTCTGTGTGTGTTTCTTAGGTTCACCTGCTCGGTTCTTCACCCACTAACCAAGCTAATTTCTCTCTGTAGCTATATCAGGGTGATATGTGTTAGCAAGTAGCTGTCACGCTACTTGTCAATCTATTCACATGCAGTTTCACCTAAGTCCTTGTCGTGGTAAGCCATGTGACTCTAAACTTGTGCTATATGTTATTGTGCTCTGTACTATTCTGTGCTAGTCTGAAGGCTCGCCTGATGTGGGGTCTTCCATGCGATCGCAGAAGATCGCTCGTGCCAAATGGGAGTTCCTGTTTGGAGCGCCCACTCAAGACCAACACAGAACCAAAGGTACTGTAAAAACCCACCCCCCCGCTCATCTCCTGTTGAATCCCAGTCGTGTTCTCCCCCTGCCCCCTTTGTAATTACACCAGATCCCGGCTCCCCCATTCACTGCTGCTTATCTCCTGCTTTCATCGTCCTCCCCTCACAAACAAGCCATTGGCTTTAAAATGCATGTGTAATCCAATTATCTGCAGGGATAGAACCACTCAGGCATGGCTGCCCAGATTCACTGGCATTGTGAGACACTGTTGAGCTACATATGGTTGTTGTTGTTTTTGTCAGCGTTAGCTATTTCCCCTCTGGTCAGCATAGATTAGATCAATGTGACTACGCGCGTTATCCATAAATAATTAGGCTAGTGTCCATCTGCCCAGCCTGCTTAACCCTCCCCTCCATGCGTAGTTTATTGGGGAAGTGCTCTCGTAGCCACAAGAAGACAAATCAACACATAATCAAATACTTCCATGCCACTTAATTCACCTCAGAACGTCTTACAAGACCCTGTGAAACCCTGCTTAATCAAACTGGCGTCATATCAACAGACAGGGAAACAGATTGATTATTTGATTAACTGATTATGTTAGCTGAGCACTGAACCTTGTATTTCCTTTTTTTGAAATTGGTCTTTTTGCTGAGCAAATGTATTCAAGTCACACACACAAGTCACATTTCTAACCCAAAGCGTGTTTCTTCTTCTTGCTCTCCCCTTTATAACCTGGATTACGTCAGACCCTTCTGGTGCCTCCACTGTGCCCTCTAGTGGCCGCTCCGGTAAGCCCACCGCGACGTCCTCTCCGTCCACGCTGCCGAGGAAGCCCCAGCGCAGCCGCAAGGCCCCGGGCGCCAAGCGGGACGAGCTCCAGCGGCTGAGCTACCACGAGGTGCAGCACGTGGAGGTGGAGCTGGTAGCCCAGGTGCCGCCGCAGCCGTCGTCCTCGCCGGGGGCCTCGCCGCGCATGGGCATCATCCGGCGCACCATCAAGTACTCGGAGACCGACCTGGACGCCGTGCCCATGCGCTGCTACCGCGAGACGGACCTGGACGAGGTCATGCAGGCCGAGCGCGAGGGGGACGAGGAAGGGCCGGCGGAGAGGGCCGGAGGCGGTGGCGGTGGCGGAAGCAGCGGCGGCGGCGAAGACGACGACTCGGCGTTCGGGAGCGAGCGGAGCGGGAGTGGGAGCGGCGGGCGGGGCACGTTAGGGCGCGGCTGGAGGGGGGCGCGGGGCAGAGTGGAGCGGCTGGTGGAGGACGAGGAGGGCGTGGTCAGCTGGGCCACCGTGCGCATGCTGGGGGACAGGAAGAGGCAGGTGGCCACGCGGCCCCACGAGGAGGACGAGGTGCTCAGCCGCCTGCTCAAAGGGTGAGGGGACGGACACTGTGGACGCACACACACACACACACACACACACACACACACACACACACGACACATGACGTACACGATGCACACACACACACACACACACACATACACACAACACATGACATACACAATGCACATGCACACACACACATGACACATGATATACGATGCACCTACACACACACACACACACACACACTTTTATCCTGATGGCTGTATTTGTGATAAAGCATTCCTATACTGTCTGTCATGACTGTTTGCACACACTCTCCACACATACACAAAGTATACTCTGATGTACAACTGCATATATATAGTGCGAAATATATAATCACAGTAAATCACATTTAAATCACACACAAATCGGCACATTCACACAAGCACATGAATATGTCATGCTATATATTTACTCATATGTACAGTATCTGCCATACAAATTAATTAAAAGCCTAAAGTCCAGTTGGTTTTTGGTCTTCCAGAGCCATATACAGAGATAGCATTTTCCTTAAAACCCTGTACTTTGATTCAGAGTGTGTGAATGTGTACCCTCTTTCTTCACTCACACAGCCCTTCAGACAGCCACGCCGACAACCCATCAACCCTCAAGTCCCCCGTCGCCGTGGGCAACCCTCGCCGCATCTCGGCTGAGGGCCTCGACACCTTCAGCCGTCACTTTGAGAGCATCATGGAGTCACACCGTGCCAAAGGCACGTCCTACAGCAGCCTGGACAGTGACGACATGACCCCCAGCGGCCCGCCCGTCTTCACCTTTGACCTGCCGACCCTCACACCGGAGATCCAGAGCCAGATCTGCGTCAGCGCGCGGCAGATCACCGAGCTCGGCTTTGCTCCGCTGGCCCGGGCCGAGGGCATGACCCTGTCGGACCGGACCGGGGGCTCGGACCCGACCCTGGCGCCCTTCAAGGAGGAGGAGGAGGAGGAGGGCAACGGAACAGAGGACGACACCACCAGCAGCGCCATGGACGCACCCATGTCCGACGACAACCTGGACTCTGCACTCAGGTCAGTTGGATGGACATATACATTTCTGCACATACACACACACACACACACACACACACACACACACAAGCCTACTGACTGCAGACAAGCACCACCCTCAGGTGAACTCCAGGTGCGTAATGAGATTTGCTGGGCCCCCTCACCTACACACACACACACAAATGCACACACTCATTCACTCAGTCCAGATACACATACTCTACACCCAGTGTACAAATGGACAAATGGCAGACACACTTCTAAAGGCATTTTCATACGTTTTCTATTGTATTTTCTATTGACTTTCTATTGACTTTCTATTGCTCTTTTTGCCATTCTTAACTTGTATTACTATACAAAAAATAATAGGTGTTGGATGGGAAACCCCTACAGTACGCAATTACACTCTTTACACGCAGAGAAGATAATGTCAATACCCATGTCCCCTCTCTCTCTCACACACACACACAAACACACACACACACACACACACACACACACACACACACACACACACACACACACACACACACACACACACACACAGTAAATGCTAAGTGGCTAAGTGCCTGCAGTGCTTCCGTGTATCTGTGTGAAAGACTTTAATCTGGCCGAGGCAGATGTTTGACAGTGAAGCATATGGTAATAATGGACTTCCCATTACTCAATAATGGAGCAAATCCGCCCGACACGCCTCATGTACTTTCCCTGCGCCAGTTAGAATATCTCCACCATTTACTTCTCTCTCCTCTCCGTGTGTTTCTCTTTAGTAGTCGTGGGGTCCATAATGATCTCCACTGTGTGAAGTGGTTGCTGCTCCCTTTTCTTGGCTCACAGATATTAACTCCTCGCGCATTTATTGTCAAGATGACAAATTTGTCATTCTGGTGTCAGGTTTGCTGCTTCCCAAATTATAAATCTATGCGTGTGTGCTACTTGTGTGACTCGTTTAGGTGGATTAAGTTGTTCCATTTAGGATTCAAACCACTTAGCTGCTCTTAATGTAAAATGCAAACTGTTTTTAGAATACATTTGAGTAGTTCATGTAGTTTCAGATACTCCACTAGGGGGCAGTAGAGAGTCATGTTGAGCATTGCTGGTTTCCGTGTCCAGGGAATGGAGGCTGAGATTGTTTTTATTCAAGATCTGGGACAGTTTTGGATCCTTTGTCTGCACCTTGTCCTTGCACGCTAGTGTTGATAAACATTTTGTGGGAATAATAACAGTGTCTAACTTTCCCAAAAGTGCACTGAAACTTTGAGATTGCCAATACCTATAAATATTGGTGTGGTGGCGTCATGTATCAACATGACTTTGCCACTTTTTAACTGCCAGTATTCCTATTTGTAATTGTTTCCAGTGTTTGAGAACTATATGCTAAGTCCTCCTCATGACTGTTGACTGTTTCCAGTCTGTGGCTCTGCAACTCCGCCCCCTGCTGCTCTGACACCTGGTTCCTTCTGCACATTCTCTTCCTGTTAAGTAGCCAATCAGATCTGGACTTCAGCCAGATATACTTGGTCCCTATGACATCTACATAGACTTCCACATTCTACTCTACATTCTCAAGGTTTGAGATAATGCTGATGAGTCCTTGGTAGTAGCTCAAACAGTTTGAATAACGATCGGAAAATTAGGTGGCATGAAGTAGCATGTGGCATGAAGTAGTCTTAAGTAAATTGCATAAAGTAGATTGCAATGTAGTTGCAGTGACTGTGCCTGAATCGGTCTCTGAAGAAACAGATATGAGTGTTTCATTGAACATCTCATAACTAAACAACAAAGGCAAATGGACATTGGTTTAAGCTTTAATCTTCTCCCCTGAAGTGTCTGATTTGCTTTCCAATACCCCGGTAGAGTTCTCATTTTCAAATCTCCAAGGGTAGAGAGAAAGAGACTGCACAATGCCGGAGGAGGAGGAGTGCGAGGGAAGGCCAAGGTAAAAGAAACAGACAAAGAGAGGAAGAGGGAGAGGGGAGAAAGGGGGGAGGAGGGGGTTGACACAGTGAGAGGAAATGCATACCGTATCCCAGCAGTAGAAAATAGCCTGGCCGGCAAGCTGCTCAGAGAGAGAGAGAGAGAGCGAGAGAGAGAGAGAGAGAGAGAGAGAGTCAGATGTACACAAACAGAGAGGGAGCAGAGCACAGATGTACAGACGCTGAGACACTCTGACGAAGAAACATCGTTACTGGGAACAACACAGACCTGCAAGGACCTTCTTCTGCTCCAACTTCAGCAAAGGAGCTTAGAAAGTTGCCTCGAAAGATAGACAGACCTTCCAAAAGGAGGTAGTAAGAGAGAGAGAGAGAGAGAGAGAGAGAGAAAGAAGAGTGAGATAGAGGGAGAGCTAACAGGAGAGAGAGATCCTACAAAGAGTGCAGGAGTCCTGTCAGGAGATTAGCAGGCCACCCGAGGAGCGGCAGGGACCAGAGAGGCACAAGGCAGACGGCACTGTCCTCTGAAACATGCGGTGAAATGCGGCGCGGAGCTCCTGAAGGACCGAGCGGAGCTGCCGGGAGGAGGGGGGCCCAGCTGCACCGGGCCAGAGGCCAGGCGGGTCGCAGGGCGGGGGTCCATGAGGACGGAAAGACGGCAGGACGAGGGGGCTCGGCGCGGATCGTACACTGCGCCGGTTGCGGGACGGGGGTGAGGGGGCCCTTGCCCCGCTGACATGGCCCGCTATGTGCTGTGCTGGGGGGGTGGGGCTTTGGAGGACAGCTACCTGTACGCTCCCTATCCAGCGACATACAGGTGAGTACCACAAGCATCGACCTCACCTGTTGTGGTCTGGGTTAGTAGTTGGTTTATAGGCTGGCTAAATAGACTACTATTATGCTTCACAAACTACCAACTTCTATCAACTACATTGCTATACTATCTCATCGGATATAATGGCATCAGCACTATATAGTTTTAATGGAAAGAAACCTATATGGGAAGTGTTGTTAAGACATTGCATGCTTCACAATGTCTTCCAAAATGCCCAGGTTAACCAGAAGGTTACTTACTGTGAGAGCATTATAAGATCAGTGCTCACGCTGGACTTAGGGGATGGGCATGACTCACTGGTGCTTTTATAAAGGGCAATCCCCAGGCCTAGTTTGAGCTGAAGGAATGAGCAATGATAACAGAATCCCACATGTTTATCTACTGAAGTAGCACATTCCTCAGTGGAACAGTCAATCTCCTCTCAGCCGTGGTAATACTTTTCAGCTTGGAAAAGGCTCCCCTGGACATTTTCTTCCAGAGGACTCTGAAGAGTGTGTATCCTTGGGCAAAGACTGCTCAAATCTCTGAATCCCCAGTTCAATTAAATAGATGACTCACTCAAGCTTAAGCATCATTTGGCTTGTGTGTTTTTTCCCCTTGGAGGGAAATGTTGCCTGGCAGGCGGTAGCCTCCCTATGCTTACCTGTACTGGGTGTCCTTAGGTATTAGTGGAGTCGTTCCTGTCTTGTGTGTTCTCTCTCTTGATGGTGCCACCCTAGGTGTGGCACATTCCTCAGTAACCATGGCAGTGGCACCTTTGTCTAAGACACCTGTATATACAAATGAAGATTCCATCTATTTACCCACTGCTAGCATCATGGCCATCGTCATTGACCCATTGGAGCATTACTATGTGGGTAGTGATTGTTGTGGCTTTTCGGTAAGGCCAGTCCCTGAAAAGGGCGTGGATGTTATTCTGTCTACACTCTTGTGAATAGCTACAAAAGACTTGTTTTCACTCTGCAGTAGTGGTGACTGTGGGCTCGTGAACTGCCGTCTGCTCCTTGGGCTGGAGTTTGCTTACTGGGTATGCTGAATCTCACAGGCTCTTTGAAAAGGACGGAAAACTGGAGGAAGCTCGCGCCTGACACTCCCTCGGCATGGCTCTGCTCACTAGAGGAATGTTCATGTCTACCCTCGGAACCCGGATGGAAAGTTCTTTTCTTTCCCTGTCCGTTTTCCTTCTGTTGAGAGAGAGGAGCACAAAGCCATTGTTTTAAGAATAAACAAACCAACCCCCTCTTTGAAACTATCCCTGCCTCCTTTCCCTCCTCCTCTGAGTTGGACTATCCAGTTGGGAAAGAGGTGACTAATGCAGGCCCTTTTGGAGCAAACCATACGGGTAATAGAGAGGGGCGTTTAGGGTTGTGGATTCATGTGTTTTCTACGCACCTGAAGGAATGCCGGTGAGGAGAGAAGTGGACAAGCAAGACCGGTGTTCAGTCTATTAAAGAACTGGCCATGTTGTTTGTGAGGTAGGCCTGGTTCTTTCTGACTCATTCCACGTGTACAGTTTCTGCACTCTGTCTTGGCAAGACTATTTGGAAGTTTGTATAAGGGAAAGTCTGGATTGCATACTCTCTGTGAGTTTTGAATGTCAGCTCTTCTCCTGTCCTTGAGTGACAGACAGAATCATTCTTAGAGAAGGTTTGACTTCAGATGACAAGGTGATAGATAACGCTTCTGTGTGTACTACAAACATATATTGTAACACTGTATCTGCATTAATGACCATTCTAAAGAATTATTCAAATAATAATAACTCAGATTCACATTATAACTGCAATCAATACAACTTTTAACTATTTTCCAGTCTTATAATGTGAGCGAGAACTCCTGTAGCCTGAAAGTGTAGCCTGAAATAGGAACTAAAGAGTTCTGGCAGGGGGTCCTATGTGGGTCACAGAAAGAAATGTTTATAGTTGCCTGCCATAAATAATAAGCCTGGAGAAAGGAAGCGGCGGTGGTGGAGCACAAATAAACTCCTCCATCTGTTATGCATGAATGCTACACTCAACAGCAGACCACACTACCAAATGTGTGACAGGTCCCAAGGCACCAATTGCTTCTGCTGTAGGTGAAAAGGTTATAATGAAATATATCCCTGAGATGGATGTGAGATGGATATAGCACCATCTATTTATGCTACTCCGGGGATGAATATTAATATCAATATACCTGTGCAATATGCCCGGCTATCTGTCAGGCTAGAGTTATGCCGTCTTGCTGTACTGTATATTGTAGTTATTGATTATGAATGCATGTATGAGGGATGTATGGCCTCTTTCCTGTTGTATATGGATATGGTATAATGTGGATGGCAGGTGTCCCGATTGGCACTGTAAAAGGCTACCCAAAGTCTGTAACAGCTTGACAGAAACCAGAGGCAATCAGTGACAGGTCTTGTTTCTATGTTTCTATTCAACTGTCAGTAATTCCATGTCATGTACGACAGAAGCAGATGAAAACTCACCAGCGTAAGATCTTCAAACATAATTTTGGTTTTCGAGTAGGTGATAATTTCTGGCATTACTCTCACTGCTCACTATGACTCTCACACAACAAGCATGTTTGCGTACTGTTCCGTGTCCTCGAGCCCATATTTAGTTGTAGTATCCATTACTCTCTTTTCTCCCCTATGCCATTCTTCATCACACCATTCTAATGCAACATGATACACTGTGTTATGTCACATTGTTGTCATCATTCCTGTGAATCTCTCAAATTCACAGGGAAAAAATGTATTGGCAGCTGCTGTTGAACAAAAGTGTTGGAACAGGAGATGCAGGCAGGAGATACAAGTCAAACAATAGCTGGTTCAAGACAAACAATAACTGGTCCTTTCATCTCCTCTGGAGAGACATTTAAACAAATGACTCGTCAAGACCTGATGATCAATTCTTCCTATTTTCTCCGTTCAATTGTTGTAAAAGCCAATTTGTGAGATGTTAGCTATATAGCTATAGTAAAAAACAAATGCCTTCTTACTGTACGTGTTGACTTACAAGACATACGCAAAAACTAAAGGAACCATATGTATGATTTTGGCCCAAAATGGTACGGCAATCACTTTCAAAATACTGTAGCCAGTGTAGACCGCAGCTGTGGTAACTAGAGCAGAGCTGGCAACATGGATGCCAAAACATTACTGACTTTGGGATTAGTAGATAGGTGGAGGGTGGCGAGTCAGGCCAAAACACAACATGTAAACATCAACAGTTGACTACTGTTGTCAGTGATATAAGTATTTGAAATGAGCATGATTTCTTAATATCTACTGACATGTCAGGGCCATTTTATGATTAATTAAAATACATGTCTTACATACAGTTCCTTTAATATCTGATCGCGCAGTTTGCGTCCCTATGTCCCTATACACAAGCTGACCTCCCTATGTCTAAATGTCTGATGTCTGGTGGTTGCACTCTACAGAGAGAAGCCATGCCTTCACATCCCGGAGTCGGACCCCGAGGTGGCCGAGCGACTCGCCCTGGGGAGTCCAGACAACCTGTCCAATGGGAACAAGGCCGACCTGGAGGCAGCCAAGAGGCTGGCCAAGCGCCTCTACAAGCTGGACGGCTTCAGGAAGTCAGACGTTGCCAGGCACCTTGGCAAAAAGTAGGAACTTGCGTAGTGGTGAATGACAAAAAGAATAGAAGGAACACCTGGAGTGAGAAAAGCTGTACATTTGTCTACTTTGTTATGGCATTGTTTGTGATACTTTACTTAATCAGTGCTCTGTTAAAACTGGAACAAAATGAAAAGCTGCACATATTGTGATTTTTATTATTTCGTATCTTAAAGCCCTGTAGAAAATCCTCTTAAAATCCATCATCATGTATTACTATTGGAAGCTTTTAGAAATATTAAACAACAGTCTAATTCAGGATTAAGCCAGCCACCCTAAAGACATAGTGCCCTGAGGCAGTTTTGTTTAAAGCCATTCTATCCATGGCTTCTGTTTCTTACAATGTCCCAAGAGCTTTCTTGAAACTCAGGGCAAAGTTCTAGACATCACAGTTTTGCTCAAGGTCTCTACTCTCGTATGTGTGTAGTTGAGAATGCTTTGTTTAGATGTAGTTTGTTGAATTGTGCTGGTCTCTCTTTTTTATGACCTTCTGCAGCAATGACTTCAGCCAAATGGTGGCAGAGGAGTATCTGAGTTTCTTCAACTTCACAGGAATGACAGTGGACCAGGCACTAAGGTGAGACTTTAAAAGAGAGAAATCCAGCGAGTTTTCACATACATACACATGTACTGTAGATCTTTGTTTCTTGAGGTCATAGAGTACTGTCAGTATGAAACAGAATGAAAACAGTCATCTCGACTTGCTACTACCAGCAGCTCGTGCCGCCAGGCAGCTACAGCAGTACACTCTGGGGGCATGTCCATGAGCCTCCATGTACAGTATATGGGGATTATGAGCGAGGTAAAACCGATAGTTTCTGGTTTTTCCGTACCGGCAGTTCTCGGGGACCTCAAGAATCTGTGTGGAAACTTGCTGCATTTCTCCTTTAACAACCAAACATATTCGTTTGACATTTTTTGCACCCAATATTTCAATTTTATGATTTGGTACAAAATAAGGATAATATGAATAAAAAAAAAACATATAATATATTGTGAAAAGTTTTCCTTGTTAAGTAAGTATAGAAGTTAAGTTAAGTTAAGTATAGAATAATTGTGAAGATGTAATGTTCTGAGTGGCTCTCAAACACTCTCCTCGATCCTCGATCCAAACACTGGATGAACTATCCCATTGTTGCCGCCTCATCATTCTCTATCTAGATCAGTGAGGACGAGGATCGAGGAAGGAAGGGAGGGTGTATAGAACACCAAATGAGAGGCACCCATAGTGTGTAAGAATGATGTTTTGTGTTTTTTGTGGTTCTGTGGTGTTTGATGTACTCCCTGCCTCTCTCTGTCTCTCAGGGCCTTTCTGAAGGAGTTTGCTCTAATGGGGGAAACACAGGAGCGAGAGCGGGTGCTCTCCCACTTTTCCAAAAGATATCTCCAGTGCAATCCTAACACCATTCCCATTGAAGGCCAGTTAATTATGAATCAAACAAGTCTTGTGTTTGTGTACTGTAGAGTAGAGGGGTATTCAAAGTATGTGGTTTAGTGTTGTAGGAGGTTTACCACTTACTCTGAGTTAACTTACTTACTGTACGTACTTGGAATACCCCCCCTGGTCTTATGCCGTATCAACAGAATGCTGTTGCAGTGCCATGATTGAACATGTGGTGGCGCCCTAATACTCACTTTCTGACGGGATGCTTTTCTCTTCTTGTGTTTTAGATAGCGTCCACACTCTGACCTGTGCACTGATGCTGCTCAACACAGACCTGCATGGCCATGTGAGTGTCAAACTTACAGGAAACACTCAAGCCCTTTGGAGAGAACACATCTGTGAATGAACTGCATAAGCAGTCATACAGTATATTAAAGGGCTATTCGTATGTCCTGGATTCTTTTCAAGAGCCAACTACATTGCAATATACTTTTAAATGAAAATGAAAAGTAATCAATCACATTGATAGAAAAAAACAGCATCACTTACATGCATTTGAGACATTTTAGCACCAGGAAAGCATTGTTGTCATCTCTCTCTATTTCTCTCTCTCTCTCTCTCTCTCACACACTCTTTGTGTGTGTGTGTTTGTGTGTTTTCACTTTGCAGAACATTGGGAAGAGGATGTCCTGCATGCAGTTCATTGGCAACCTGGAAGGGTTAAATGATGGCCAGGATTTCCCAAGAGAGCTTCTCAAGGTGTGGTCTCAGACACACACACACACACACACACACACACACACACACACACACAAACACACAGAAAAAGAGAGAAGCACTTGCATATTGGTGTATCAGTATATATTTCCTATATGGTTTCAGAATTAAGGAACCACTCCATTTTTTGCTACCTCGTTCTGATAGAGCTGTCTTGCATTTGTCCTTTGGATTAATGATGTAGAGATAGAGAGTCAGAGATACTGTATATAGAGACAGTGGTCTAGTTGGGGCATAATCTGGGCCACTCACTAGATGATGGGTGAGTGTTCAGATACCCCCACTGACCTACAGAACAAATACAAAGTAGGGCTGGAGAAGCTTGATTTAATGGGTGTTTGAAGGCATGTTATTAGCAGTTAATCAGCTGACAAGGTGCAGAGTTCCAAATAAATCATCTGAAACTTCCAGCCCTGCATGTCTTCGCTCAAGGACACTTGGTCTACTTGTGCGGGCGGTGCGGTTTTTAAAATGTAGTGCCACACCTGATAGCACCTTTATAACAGAGAGCACTCTGGCATGCTCACAAGCTTTAAAACACCTTCCTGTGGCCAGAGACCCCTCCAGCAAGCGCCACAGATGCTCTGAACAGATCAAGCATACTAGATCAAGTCGCTAAAGAAACACCTTGCCAGATTTGTTTTCACTGGCAATTCATACTGGGTTTTTTTTCATGTGTTTATGAACTTTGAAATGGTTTGTATATGGGTTTGTAATGTGTTATTCTCAAAACAGACGCTTTTTGATCGACTGTGGTTTTGGAAGTAACCACACGCATGCATTGACGCAGACATGCATGTGTATGCTCGCACGCACACCTACAGTATACATACACACACATACACACAATATTTCTTTCTCTCTTCCTCTCTCTCACGCACATGTACACACACACACGCACACACGTACACAGGAAGTGACTCGTTTGTTGCTATGTGTTACCTCTGAGCACTCTCACCACACACACACGAGTCGGATGACAACACCTTCGCTGTTCTGTGGAAATGTGCTATATAATCAGAGCCTCTCAAGCCTTTTCCCTCCCACTCTCTCTCTCTCTCTCTTTCTCTCTCTCTCTCTCTCTCTCTCTCTCTCTCTCTCTCTCTCTCTCTCTCTCGCTCTCTCTTTCTCTCTCTCTCTCTCCTTTTCTCGCCCTCACTTCATGCCTTAGACCCTTCCCTATGAACACCATCACCTCCCACTGCTTTATCACTCCCTGTCTTTTAAACACACACATGCACAACACATACATACACACACAAACACACACACACCGACACACACACCAACACACACAGTCTCTCTCTCTGTCTCTCAGACACACACACACACACAGACACACACACACACACAGACACACGCACACGCACACACACACACACACACACGCATGCATATTGTATCACCCAGTGGGCTGCTGATACCCTCCCTCCAGCAGCTGGTGTTCCGTTTAGTCCTCAAGTTTCATGTCTGAGTCTCTTCAGCATGTGTCTCAATCGCCTCCTCTCCATCCACCTCCCCATCTCTCTCCTTCCCTTTACACCCCCCCCCCCTCTCCTTCTCTCTATCTTTCTCCTCTCCCTCCCTGACATGACTGCACTCCTCCTCTCCTCCCCGTGTCCATGCGCTGCCTTCCTCCTCTCCACTTAACGTCCACCCACCTCTGGCTGAGCTCCACTCAGCTGCCCTGCCTCCCACAGAGATGGACAACCGATTTGATTCTCCTCCGGCACCTCTCTCTCCCTCTATCTCTTAGGTCCTGTTACTCTCTCTATCTCTCTCCTACTCTATCGCTCTCTTTTGTTGTAAACTATTCGTATGTTCTCTCTGGAATATTCTAGAGCTCTCCATCTAAACTCCTCCTCCTGTTACTCTCTCTATCTCTCTCTCTCTCTCTCTCTCTCTCCTTCTCCCTCTCTCTGTCTTTCTCTTTCTCTCTCTCTCTCCTTCTCTCTCTCTTTCTCTCTCCCTCTCTCCTTCTCCTTCTCTCTGTCTTTCTTTCTCTCTCTCTCCCTCTCTCCTTCTCTCTCTGTCTTTCTTTCTTTCTCTCTCTCTTTCTCTCGCTCTCTCACTGTTTCCTACTCTATCGCTCTCTTTTGTTGTAAACTATTCGTATGTTCTCTCTGGAATATTCTAGAGCTCTCCATCTAAACTCCTCCCCCGGCCTGTAATCTATATCACCACCTACAGTACGGTACATCACCAGATCTCTCTCCCTCATCATCAGCATACATCTCCTACAGCTCAGCCTCTACACTACAGTACCTATACGTACATCTCTCTTGTCTGTGTCTCTCAGTCTTTCTCTTTCTCTTTTATATCCAGTTTGCTGGCTGTTTCTCTCATTTCATTCATTTTCTCATCTCTTCTGTTTTTCCTCTCTCTCTCTCTCTCTCTCTCTCTCTTTCTGTCTGTCTCTGTCCTCTTATTATGCCTGATCACTTTATGACTGCGTGATATTGTGTGTTGGGGATAAAGTGGAGTGTGTGTGTGTGTGTGTGTGTGTGTGTGTGTGTGTGTGTGTGCGTGCGTGCGTGCGTGCGTGTGTGCGTGTGTGTTTGAGCCTGATGTGCCATGGTATGGTGCAACAGGTGAGGAGTGGTGGTAGTGGTGGTGGAAGGTGCTCAGTTGTATGCTGGGGACTGTGGCTGTGTCCAGCTGGTGAGTGTTCTCTTGGGAATTAGCAGAGAGGGGGTGAGAGGGAGGACATGGCTCTCAGCAAATGAGAGTTTGACTGCCGCACAGACCCCCTGCTGGGTAGAGATTTTTGTCATGGTATTATCATAAAGGCGTTGCAAATCTCTCTCTTTCTCTCTCCATCTTTCCCCCCTTCTGTCTCCCTCTCTCTCTTTCTCTCTCTCTCTCTCTTTTACTCTGAGCCCCTTCCTCTGTCCGTTCTGTTCTATTTCACTCTCTGGTTTCAGTTTAATCTTTTCCACATTTACATATGACTTGTGAATTGTGGCGAAGCATAATCTGTGGTGGGACCGCCTACTGTATGTCTCTGATTGCTCAAAGTGTAAGGTGAAGGCACGTCCTTCCATGCATATGATGGACTACATGTACCGCATATGATGGTCAAATGTGCCTGATCACCCTGCTCTAATGTGCGCCAAGCGTATGGTGCTGAAGACATTTGTTATGCAGGTACCCATAATTCATATGCACAGAATCTGCTTTTTGTTCAAAGGGGCCGATTGTAGTTTACAGCGCTCCGTTCCAAATGAATTATGCATCAGCCTACAATGTTTTAAACATTTTAATTGCTAAGCGTCCTATACTGTGTTCACTGTATGTTGCATCAAGGACTACAGCACTGAGAATTGGGTGGAAGTTCATCATGGATATTCATATTGCACAGCTCTTGCCGAAGTGTTGCTTATTTGCGCACAACTGCCATGGACAAGTGGCAAGCAGTGCATAATTGACGGGAAGCGGTGGAACTGCCAAAGGGCTCCGGAGCGACTGTCTGTCACAGTCTAGCGCGCGCTGCTTACCCTTTCTGTGTACATGGGTAGAGGGGAGAACAGCAGCAGCGGCAGCAGCAGCAGCAGCAGCAGCAGCAGCAGCAGCAGCCTTGGTGCTGGAATACCACAGAGAGACAGCCCTGGCAGACTGGGCAGATTCAGAGGAAGGAGGTCACATTTGATTAAAGGCTTTCTACAGGGTGCTGCTGAGTCCCTGAGCTGTCTAGAGGAGCAGAGAGAGAGAGAGAGAGAGAGAGAGAGGGGAAGAGAGAGAGAAGGAGGGAGAGGGGGAGCGGGGGGGAGAGAGGGGGAGCGAGTGTCTTAAAAAATAAAGAAAAGACAGTAGAGGAGAGGAGAGGAGAAACAGGGGAGAGGAGGAGAGGAGAGGAGAGGAGTGAAGAGAGAAGCTGAAGAGAGCAGGAGGTTCGGGATTAACAGGAGGAGGGTGGGAAAAGCAGAGAGGGGCAGAGTGCACATTATACAGGATTGAGCATGCAGATAACATCAGCCATTTAAATGTGTTGAGATACATTTCGCCGTTTCCAAAAATAAATCGTTGCACTAAATGAGCAATCCGGCTTTCTCTCTCACTCTCGTATTATCTCTATCTCTCTCACTCTCTCATTCTCTCTATTTTTCTCTCTCTCACTCTCTTACTCTTTCTCTCTCACTCACTCTCTCATTCTCTCTTTCTCTCTCTCTCTCACTCTCTTATTATCTCTCTCTCTCATTCACTCATTCTCTCTATCTCTTTCTCTCACTCACTCTCTCATTCTCTCTCTCTCTCTATCTCTCTCTCTCTCCGTCCCCCGAACCGTGCCCTGACTCCCTGCCAGCCAGCCTTGTCTTTACATAAACATTTCACCTACACACAGGCGTGTAGGTAGGTGAGGATCCCACCATCCGCCGCTCTCTCACAGAAGGCTTTCACTGCCCCCTCAGTGGGAAGGATGAGAAGAGACGCAACAGGTGGAAACGCCTCTCTCTCTCTCTCTCTCTCTCTCTCTCTCTCTCTCTGCTCTGGGAAACACCGCGGCCCGTCTCCTGGGCAATTGTCACACCCGTGCGGGGAGACCCGTGGGAGGGGACACCTGTGAGAGACGGGCAGTGGTCTAAGCGGGGCCGGAGGTGGACGAGGAGGAGGAGGAGGAGGAGGAGGAGGTGGTGGAGGTGGAGGAGGAGGAGGAATAAAGCCATGCTCTCTGGGATGAGATTGACACTTCAAGGGAGGAGGGATTAGAGGGAAAAGCGGCGGCCGTGATTCGCTGCTCCCGCTGAAAAGAAATGCGCATTGAGCGAGCGGGAGAGGGAGGTGGGAAGATACGGAGGGAGGGTGTGTGTGTGTGTGTGTGTGCCGGGGGGAGGGGGGTGAGCAGGGAAGAGGGAGGGCGAGCATACTCAGTCCTCATTAGATGCTTTGCACTGTGAGCCTGACCATTTTGTTCTCCGGTGACACGGCAGTGTGAGAGTGTGTGACAGAGAAAGAGAGAGAGGGAGAACGAAGAACGAAGAACCAGAACGTGAACGAGAGCAGATCCTGAGCGTGCACCACACAAAAGGAGCAGGCGCGCACGTGTGTGGACGAAAGGCAGAAGCAGCTGTGGAAAGAGGAAAAAGAACCTTTTGTTCCCTCGCAGGAATAATCTCTGAGCTTCCACTTCCACCGCTGGAAGAGGAGAGCAGCAGCAGCGAAGGAGAGAAGGAAAGTGTTTCTGGAGACGACTTGGTGCACAGGAGAAGTGGAGCCGCAGCTGCTGTAAGTTTGCCGTGCTCCAGGCTGGGGAGGAGCGTCCACCGAGGGGAGAGCAGAGGGATCCCTGCCCTGGACCTCCAGAGGCACGGCACATGACAGCCTGATCAATACACGCTCCATCGCCTGCAGGGTCTCACTGCCAGTCTTGTTGGCACCTTCCCTGTGAGAGAGGAGAGTCTATGTGTTTGTATGTGTGTGTTTCTGTTTTTGTCCCAGAGGAAGATGCCATGTGACATCACTTGCAAGGGGGGGATTTTCTAGGGGGTGCTACTGAGTGGGTGACAAATCTCGGGAAGACCACGAGACGCTGAGATCATTACTCGTTAGTAGCGATTCCAACGCTCACGTCTACAGTGCGTTGGCGAAGTTGCTCCACTTGCGTCTCCGTGTGATGAGAAAGACATGCGGACACCACTGTTCTTACTGGGAATGAGAGGCATTCGAGAGATTCTTCTGCGTGTTCTGCTGGACACGGAGTGGGAAAGTTTTGTCGGGAAAAATGGCGGAAGAGGATCCTCGCGGCACCTCGCTCCTTGGTTTGCTTGAGAAGTAGCGGTGGATGCGTTACGCCCCAAAAGTCCGCTGTGTGGGCTTCAATCGCATGTCACACTTTCCACCATGCCCCGAGGACGACTCGACAGCAATTGTTTAGCACAGCCACCGAGAAACTGAGACATCTGCTGGGTGCGTTGCTTGGGGATGTCTTCGGAGAAGAAGGTTCAAAACTTTCAAAATAACCCCAAGATTTTTTTCTCATAAAAAAACAATAAACCTCAACAAAAGGGATACAAGGAACTTGGATCACCTCAAACTTCACTGTGACTCATTTAGGAGTTTGGAGCCCATTTTGAGTTGTTTTGTGAACCCTGCCACAACCTCATCATGATCGGGCTGAACAGCATCCACTCCACTGGGCGCCACCGCTCGCGATCGCTGTGCTCGGTCCGCTGCGGGCGGGACTTCAGGGTCATGGACCCCTTCAACTACACTAAGGCCCCACGCTCGCGCTCGCTCAAGCCTCTGGCCTTCCCTGACCTCCTTGGGAAGATCCAGGATGGGCAAAACCACCCACAGACGCGTAGGAAGAAGGTACTCGCTGCACGCATGAGAACACACAGATGTTATGAGATGCCCATGTTTCGGCCTCGATATTGGTGTTTTTTTGTTGGTCTTTTAAGCAGTGGGCATCTCTGGATGTTTGCTTCCAATCTTTGAGGATTGGGTCAATAATGGGTCAGTTTTGGTTGTGGTTGGTGGAGGGTGAAAATAAAGACACTATTCATTCTTTCAACTTTTTGTTTGAAGGTGTTGGATGTTGGACCAGATTGTTTCTGTTATTTTGTTTATTTTGCTTTTCTTAAAAGAGAAACTATGCAGTTTGGGAAATCTTCTCTTCATCAGAGTCTTTGCTGTTTTCTCGTGTTTTGCTCACAGTTTTCTCTGCAGAGCTCCCCCTAGCTTTAGCGTATATATTTTGCGACGCTCCTCAATCGGTCAGTCTGTCATTTTCTCTTTCCTTGTTCCTCTGACAACGGTTTACTCGCTTTCTGTTTCTTTTTGCTAGCTCTGCCATGACAAATATCTGGGAAACTCCATCGCCACCTCGTTCTAGTCGGTGCCTGGCACAGTATATGTGAAGTGCAGTAAAGCAATTTGTTACATCGCGAACATGATCACGAGGCTTCTCAGTGCAGCAGCCCGCCAGCCCAAAGTTGCAAGGCTGGTTTTTCCACTCACGGGCGCTAGGTGGAAGCAAGACGGCCAGAATTCAACCCCCAAAAAAGCCACATAACCATTCCAATGATTCCAAAGCTGTTTAGTTAAGGTCAATTAAGATAAAAAAAACTGCATAGTTCCCCTTTAGATTATTATTTGGATTATGCATGATGATGTTTGAATCACTGAGTGAATCAAACTATTAATAGCTTTATTTTGAATTTCAGTCCATTCTGCCACCCTTATAACACAATCAGACTACCTCTTTCTCTCTCTCTCTCTCTCTCTCTCTCATGCACACACACACACACACACGCATGCACGCACACACGCATGCACGCACCCACACGCACACACACACACACACACACACACACACACACACACACACACACACACACACACACAGACCATCAATCATGCATACACAAAACTAGGCCACACACACATGCACACATACAGTGGTATTCATTGAATATCACATTGTTTAACAGTGTTTTATTTTGTCTCCACAGGCATTGTACCACTCAATCAAGAATGAGAAGTTGCAATGGACCATGTAAGTGTCACAACCATGTCTCCACCACTGATTGTTATCTATATGCATTTTTTTCTTTTTTTGAGCTACAACCATATACCCTTAAGATACTGTACATGTATCTCTTCAAGGCATGGATGGATAAAATAGGATAACAACACATAGAGTAGTGAACTATCGACAAACAATATAAATGCTGAAGAGGTGAACCTGGATCGGTAGTCTTTCTCCCTCTCCCTCTCCCTCTCTCGCTCTCTCTCTCTCTTTGTGTGTGTGTGTGTGTGTGTGTGTGTGTGTGTGTGTGTGTGTGTGTGTGTGTGTGTGTGTGTGTGTGTGTGTGTGTGTGTGTGTGTGTGTGTGTGTGTGTGTGTGTGTGCGTGTGTGTGTGTGTGTGTGTGTGTGATTGCTTGGGCGTGTTGAGGACTAGCTGTGGACTAGCCCACTGATGCCCTGAGCCCCTCATTTAGACTTTGGCTTTCTAGACATTGTTGCCATGGCTACAGCTCCCCAGTCCCACACTGTAATTACAGGTTGGAGTCTCAGTGGCGAGGACATTCACACTCACACTCACACACACACATACAGTACATACAGACACACTCTCCTTTTCATTGCAAACATATCAACTCTCACACACACACACACACACACACAAACACACTCACGCATTGGCAACCTTGGCATCTATCTAATGCACATCTCCAAACAAACATGCGGATGTCAGCCACACTAGCGCACACACACACACATACCGTATGTGGGTCATTACTTCTCTCACAGTGCGCTCCCTGTGTGTGCTATTTCATTCACAGATGTGCAGAAGGAACTCACTCAAACACACACAAACACACATCAAAGCATGCAGGTACACAAACAAACAATCTCTCTGTCTCTCTCTCTCTCTCTCACACACACACACACACACACACGCGCGCACACTCTCTCTCTCTCTCTCTCTCTCTCTCTCTCTCTCTCTCTCTCTCTCTCTCTCTCTCACACACACACACACACATGGTGTATACACACACACACACACACACACACACACACACACGGATGGTGTACATCCACATACTGTACTGTACTCTGCTGTGCTGCTGTGCCTCCTCCAGAGGTGCTGTGTTGTGCTGTGCTGTGCTGTGCTGTGCTGTGCTGTGCTGTGCTGTGCTGTGCTGTGCTGTGCTGTGCTGTGCTGTGCTGTGCTGTGCTGTGCTGTGCTGTGCTGTGCTGTGCTGTGCTGTGGCTGTGCTGCTCACGCCCGGGGGGGCTTTGGGGCTCTTCTGAGCGCGAGCAGTGGGAGCGCCGTCTCCTCTCCTTCTATTCTGCCATTCTCTTTCATTCAGGCGCTTTCCACTTTAATCTCCCTCGGCCCCGCACCCTACTTCTCTACTTTTCTCGTTCCCTCTCTCTCCTTCTCTCCCTTTCTCTCTCTCCCTTTCTCTCTCTCTGTGTCTTTATTTCTCTCTCTCCATCTCTCTTTTTTCTCTCTTTCCATGTCTTTATTTATCTCTCTCCATCTCTCCCTTCTCTCTCTCTCCATGTCTTCATTTCTCTCTCCATCTCTCCTTTTCTCTCTCTCTCTCTTTGTCTCTCCCTTTTTCTGGCTCCCTCCATCCTATTCTGCTAGGCTGCCTCTCCTTCTCCATCCTCTCTCTCTCCTCTCTCTCCAGCACCTTTTCATTTCACGTCCCATGTGGGCACTTTGGGAGTGTGATGTGCAAGTGCATCTCTCAATCTTGCCCATCCATTCATCCAATCATCCATGCATCCTTCTATCCATCTAACTATCTTTCAGGACATCTATCTATCTGTTCATCCATCCATATTCATCCATCCACCCATTCATTCATCCACCCATCTATCTCTCTATACAGTTCTTCTCTTTCTCTGTACTCTCCTTGTTTTCCATACAGTTACTCCCACAGTTATGCATTTCTTTTTTCTATGTCCAGCTCTCCACTCCTCTACCCATCTGTGTTTCCCTTTCTCGTTCTCTCCTCGACGCTCACAGAAAGGCCAGCAGTTACCAAGCAACAGATGAGAGAGCCGATGAGAGTGCTCGGTGCCTTATATGTCTTTACGCGGTGATGGAGATTGTCACCAAGCGGGTCTTAAAGACGCGGTCCCTCCAGGGTGTCCTAGCCCCCACAGGCTACCCCATTAAGGCTGAGATGAGAGCTTTTATGGATTAGGGCCTGCGTGCGTTGCATTCATTCAACATTCTGGAGGGGAGGGGATCCATTTTCCCGTATCCCCCTCTGTGATATCTGCTCTCTAAAACTCGCACATGAAGGGTTTTGTTGACCCAGTCAGAACATAGAGTATAGGGAGAAAGAGAGAGAAAGAGAGAGAGACTGAAAGGAAGACAGAGGTTGTGGACTGCTAAGTCAATGACCTGACAAATAGGCTTCCCTTGATGGTGGCAGTGGCAGAGATATGAAGAGCATTTAGGAAATATTTTATTCATGTCTGCACAGAGAGTCACTGGAGGACGTGCCAGGGGAACACTGCTTGACCGGATTTGTGCAGACATGACGGATTCAGACTCTGTCGTGCTGTGGGTGCAGACCACTGCTAGATTTATTCAGATGCCGCCGTCTCTCTTTCTCTCCGTCTCTCTCTCTCCGTCTCTGTGCGGGTGACTGGACCCTGGTGAACCATCAGAACACATTCCCGGAAATCTGAGCTGGTCTGAGAACTCTGAAATGAAATGCACTTCTCAACCCAGACCTGACAATATCTAATCATGAGCAGAAAGAGAGAGAGAGAGAGAGAGAGAGAGAGAGAGAGAGAGAGAGAGAGAGAGGGAGGGAGAAATTAAGAGAGAGAGGGAGAGAGAAAGAGAGAGGGAGAGAGCAATTTCGGTGAGTGGCTGGAAAGAGATCACAGATTATTTAGACAAAGTCTGGGAACAAAGAGGAGTGGAAAGAAAATGACACAAAGGCAAAGAGTGGAACAAGATTAAGTTAACCAGGGTAGTGTCACAGTATTTCTTATTTATGGAGGAGACCTATTTAAATGTGAATGGGAGCAGTCAATATGTCTGCATCTCCCTTTTAAGCATTTTAAAACATTTTATAGTTATTTTTTTAGGTAATTGCCAAATTAGTGACTACGGCTATTCTGTGAACACACAGTGCTTAGTGTCCTTTTCCAGAGATCATAACAATAATCACCTTGTAATGCAGAAACGTATCACAATGCAAGGTCAATAGTATTGCACCTGTATTTCCTCATCTAAAAGATGCTTTCCTGCCGTAATCCTTTGATGTTGCCATCCTCCGCAGAGACGAGGAGGAGCTGCGGAAGTCCTTCTCGGAGCTGGCGGAGAGCCGCACGGACTCCGCGTCCCACACGATGAAGCGCATCAACAGCGGCGGCAACCCGCTGGTCAGCGTGGCCCAGCAGTCCAACGCCCAGCTCTACAAGAACGGCTTCCTCGTGCGCAAGGTCCACGCCGACATCGACGGCAAACGGAGTGAGTTCCACCACGGACAGACACACAAGACCCTGAACTCAGGGAATACGGGGGGCCCCTCGCTGCTTTTCAACTCTCTTAAATGTGCCATCTGGAAAAAAACATGGCGTGTTACTTTACTTTTATGTTCTGTTGTGCAGTCTGTATGGTATTTATCCCCATTTAAACTGACAAGCAGGTAATTGGCAGTAAAACTCAGGGCTATTCATAGGCGGACTCATTCTCTCAGTTCCCAGGAGAGCTGTTGCCTTTGCGGTGCTATGAGTCACCATAGATAAAAGAGTCTACTTACACACATGCACTTGCTGATGTAAATGTGTGTTATCTTTCTCAGCCCCCCGAGGTAAACGCGGATGGAAGTCATTCTACGCCATTTTGAAGGGCCTTGTTTTGTACCTGCAAAAGGTAAATGGCAATAAGGTAAAACGGTTCAGTCCTCATATTCTCTCTCTCTCTCTCTCTCTCTTTCTTTCTCTCTCTCAGACACACACACATACTTGATCTCGTAGTTATTAATCTCTTAGTTATTCATTCATTCTCACTCTGCTCTGTGTGAAAGGGAGAGTACCGGCCCGACAAGCTGACTGATGAGGACTTGAAGAACGCTGTGTCCATTCATCACTCGCTGGCCATGAGAGCGTCGGACTACAGCAAGAGGCCCAACGTCTTCTACCTGCGCACAGCCGACTGGAGGGTCTTCCTCTTCCAGGCCCCGTAAGTCTCTCGCCTCTCTGTTCCTTGAGGACAGCTCCAGTCTCTCTGATCCAGGATCAGCCTGTGTGTTCTAAAGACACAGTTAGTGATGCTTTATTCATAAACCATGCAAAACACTTAGCATGATGTGACCATAATCACTTCAGTTTTCAGGATTGTCCTAAAAAGACTAAACTGACTGAAGTACTGGCTGTTTTTCTCTCAGATAAGATTGAGAAGGGAAACAAATAATGCTAAGAACACCTAACCTGCCTACATTGGACAACAGATGGAAATTAGCCCTTGGGCTATAATCTGGCTCATTTACATGTACCTTGTACAGTATATGTTCATTAATGCGCATTGTCCTGAAATAATAAAATAAATAAATAAATCAAATAAATGCTGATTAATCATGCATATTGCATCAAAATGAACCCACATTGACCAGGAGGCGGCCGTTAGTAGCATCCTCTAGAAGTCTCTTTGCGGGACAGGTGCAGACGAGTGAGCGGTGGACTGGCCGAGTGTTGTTTAAATGCATGACTGGCACCGTCGTGTTGTGGATGAGCTCGGGGCTCAGACGGGCAGCCTGGCCTGGCGTCTAACTCCTCGGGGACACCGAGCCCGAGCGCAGCTCCAGTGGCCGCTGGCTGCCTCGTCCCACATAGCCCCACACAGCTCCACACAGCCCCCCTCCCCCACCCCCCACCTCACGCTTCTTTCAAGTCCTGCTGCTACTCACACGGAGCTGTTTGCTTATTCAGGCATCAGCAGAGGCACTAGCAACAACGACTCCTCATGCATTTTTCTGGGAGTGCTGGAAAGCACAGCTCACTCACCCTTTGTTAGTTTAGTACCGGGGAGCCTTTTAGAAGCTCTGTGAATTATTGTTCAGTGTGGCCGCTAAACAAGGGGACATTGAGTCGGCTCTCCCTGCGCAGTACTGGTCACATTCATTGCCCAAGAATAACAAACAAAGTCTGTCACACCAGTCAGTTCAGTGTCCGTCTATGAGCTTTATACTGCCAAGAATAGCCTTTCATCTCCTATCTGGAGTCTCCACACAGGGCTTTAGGAGGCTATTCTGGGATGAAGGAGTCCTCGTCTGTCACATCACTGGACAGAGCTGACGAGCGGCCTGTCCTGTCCTCTCTGAGCAGCTCTCTCTCTCTCCCTCTTTCCCTCTCTCTCTCTCTCTCTCTGTCTCTATCTTTTTCTGTCTCTCTCTCTGTTTGCCGCTGGCAGGAATGCGGAGCAGATGCAGTCCTGGATCACCCGCATAAACACAGTGGCGTCCATGTTCTCGGCCCCTCCCTTTCCGGCGGCCATTGGCTCCCAGAAGAAGTTCAGCCGACCTCTGCTGCCAGGATCGACCACAAAGTTCACACAGGTAAGGCTCTACCTGGTTCTGACTATGTGTAATACAGTCTGGCTGTAGGGCTTAGGGTTGACCAGTTTTAAGAGGCTGTTTGTTCTGGGGTGACAATGTAGCATTAGGCTCAATTATTTATTTTCAATATTGAAATATATATATTTCAATATTGAAAATAAAATAATTTGTTGTGAAATATATTTTCTTATACTTTTCTTATGTTTCTTAAAATAATATAGCATCATACAGTATATGAAAATACATTTCATAGAATGATGGTCATTTTATTCTGGATTTTCAATTGCTCTTTTCTCAAAAATGATTGATGATAGTTTTAGGAGATGAACTCATGTAACATTAACTGTGACAATAGTAGCTCTTGACCGGAAGGTTAAGTACATAGTCACTCACACCTGCTGATGATGTATGTGGACGTCCCTATGAATAAAAGTAGTGTACCGGAGCTTTTTATCATGAAGAGGTTTCTTTGTCCACAGGAGGAGCAAGTCCAATCCCATGAAACACGATTTCGGGCGGTGTCCTCCGAGTTGATAGAACTGCGTACCGCTCCCCTAGAGCGGAAGCTCAAAGGTCGTGAGCTGGAGGAGTACAAGCAGCGGGAAGAGTATCTGGATTTTGAGGTGAGTTGGTCTCTCTCCTCACCACCCACTCCATAAATTCATGGTCATCTTAGCGAAGGCTACAGTATTTATCAGCGTGGCTTTCTCCACCACACTATGAGTAATTCATACGTGACTTCAGTTCATGCATTATTCAGACACCAAAGCAGTCAGCTTCACAGGTTCAAGGTCACCCGCCTGTCCTGATTCACTAAACCCTTTATGGGGCCGAAACCCTTTTTCTGCCAACACATGTGGACTGTCATTTGTTTAAAATGGAATTTTTAGTTTCGTTGATAGTTTGTTTGCCAAGTCTAAGACTAAGGTTAAGCTATTTTCCTTATCAATTCATGCAACATACAATACATGGACCTACATTATTATTATTATTATTATGATATTGTTGTTGTTGTTGTTGTTTACTGTTGCTTTTATTTTTAATTGGATGTTTTACCACAATTGATTACCAAGTTACCAAATACCAAGTTACAATGTTAGCGTATGTTTGCTATTGTTAATTGTTATTCTGATGTTGGATGTTTGAATAATAGCATATGCTTAGACAACAACACATTAGACCATAACTTGACCTTCCTGCTCTCTCTTCTCCTCCCGCGGCAGAAAACCCGCTACGGGACCTACGCCATGCTGCTGAGGGCCAAGATCCGCAGCGGCGAGTCGGACCTGGCCGCCTTCGAGGCGCGCCTCTTCGCCGACAGCGGGCTCCAGCGGGCCCACTCCAGCCCCACGCTGGCCCAGGAGACGTGCAGCAGCCAGGCCAGCAGCAGCAGCGCGGGCAGCGCGGGCAGTGCCAGCGGGAGCAGCGCGGCGGGCAGCGCCGAGTGCAGCAGCAGCGAGCGGAGCGGAGCGGCCGGCCGGAGCAGTGCCAGCGCCGGCGCCAGCGCGGGCAGCAGCAGCAGCAGCAGGCGGGGCAAGCGCTCCGAGGGACAGAGGCACAGCTACAGGAAGGCCGTCAAACAGTGAAGGGGGACGCTTGTTGCTGGAGGGGGAGCTGGAGGGGGAGGCGGAGGCAGGGAGTGGGTGGGGGTGGAGAAGAGGTTATGGGTGGCTGGGCAGATGAGGGGGGGTGTGAGGAAAAGGAAGCCCTTGACCCACCACAACCTGTTTGACGGCTCACTGAAGAGGAGTGAGATTTATGGGGTGGACCGGGTTGTTGTGGTCACATCCTTGTGTGGCTGACTCGTCCATGCAACATGTACTGTACTGTTTGCAGAAGGGAACGAGTAGTGTGTGAGCCAAGTGACGGCTGGTCCTGGAGTAGAAGGTTGTTTAGAATGAAGGCGAATGGAGAAAAACAACAACCTTTTTTTTGTCTGGGGGAATATCACCAGCTTCAGATCGTTTCCCCCTTCTTTGTTTATCTCGGGGGGTTGCGTTTTCTTTCTGACAACCTCTTAAAAACAGAGAAGTTTCTCCGAAGGCAACTAGGGTACTCTCTCCTCCTGCCATGTATTTCTGAAGGTGCTTTAGGGTTATGAAATATTCATCCGTAAAACCCTCAGACAGACCAAACCAGTGGTACAGGACAAAGCCCCTCTTCACGGCAATGTTGTTGTTACAGTGTCTGAGCTGTAAGTGACTCTTTGAGCCGACTGCACTGCTGCCTGCCATAATAGTGGAGGATCAAACAAAGAGAGGGACGGACACTTTCTGTGTTTTTCCTTTTTGTTTTTACGCATTAGAAACATTTCCAAAAAAATCTCATATCATTACTGGACTCTTCAAGCACAGTATCATTCAAGTCATTCATACAAAAAAAAAAACTCTGACTGTATATTAGAAGTTTCTGAACGCATGGTTCAAGGCATGCTTATGATTTTGTTTTATTTGTCTGTTGTCTTCATTTCTTCCAGTGTTTGATTACCATGCTACATTAGTGAAGAAATCTCTTTCCTGACTGACCGTTATGAATGTCAAAGTCAAACAGAAGGGAAGCAAACTGACAATGAAGTGATGAAGTGACTGTTCAGTGTGAATGCACACTGCTCTACTCCACATCCTGTGAATTGTATTTGTATATATATGAAGTCGACATAATATCTGCTAATGTTTTTATGAGCTGAGCTGAACAAAATGTTTGGTCTACACGACTGGACCTTGGCAAGGTCAGTCTGTACTCAGGCTCTGTTGTTCACTGCTCACCCCTGCAATGCAAGTGCTCAACCAGCAGGGGGTTCTCTAGCCAATTTGAAATGGCTTCCGGTAACTGTGCCTGGGTGTGTGTTTTTGGCGGCTTGAGCTACGCACACTCTGCCAGTGGCTGGTTTCTGAGTAACTAATCTGTGTGTGTGATCAACGAGAGTGATTTGACTCAAATCATCTGAGGGCTCTGACATAGATTCACACATGTTTTGCTCTGAAGGTAACTGGAAGGGTTACACTGTGAACAAAAAAAGGGCAGACATTCACAAACAAGGCCTCATATATTGTCCTGGGCTAAATTAAATGAACCTCCAGACAGACAATCTCTCCTTTGACTTAACGGCAATGACTCCTAGAAGCACAAGGTCAGGTGTTGGTAGTGAGAAGCATTGCGTATGCTTGTGTGGACCTTAAGGTTAAGGCACCGTTAGGTAGTGAACCTCTGAGGCACTTTAGATATTGTTATATTTAGGGTGTGCATCAAAAGCTAAGAGATTTATTTATATAAATATAAATAAATATATATATATTTTTGGACATTTATTGTTCATGTCTTGTTGAGTATTTGTAAGTACTATTACAATGTATTGAATTTAAAGCAGTTTTATGTAAGGGTTTTTACTGGAAACTGGTAAAATTATTAAATGTAGTTTTGTTGCATCTCATATTGCTACATGTTCATTATTTCTACTTTGTCATTTTTGTTTGATATGGGGATTCCCATATTAGTTGTATATACTGTGAATAACATGCTCTGACTGCTCCACAAGACTCTGTTACATTGTTTGTATGTTTGAGAGCATAGCGACAGAATAAACACATTTTAAACAATGACAGATGTTTAGGATGATTCCATACGACTGCAGTCAAACTGGTTTTAATTGTAGCACGTAGACATGTAGATTAAGATGTCTTATCTATTCCAGGAAGGGTCTGAGTAACAAAACCCTCATTTAGTTGACAGGCAAAGTGCAAAGCCAGGCAACAGGCTAAATGTCTTGTCATACTGTACGTCATATGTGTGTCATATGAAACAACTGTGCTGACGAACTACTGTATATGCTTAGGATCTTATCCTTGGTGTTAAATTGGCAATTCAATTTGTAGTTCGACTTCGTTCGTTGCACATCGTTTAACTTAGTGCCCAAGGAGCTTTACGTTACAACCACATGAAAAGACGTGAAAGTGAAGAGTCAATATATTAATTCATCTCAACGAAAGTTTTTTTTTTAAGACATATAAAGTTTAAACAATCTGAGTAGCAATCTGCATCCAACACACAACATTTCTTACAGTCAAACCAACATCACTCCGTTAAAACACTGCAATGACGCTAAATATAATATCATTAGTAAAATACGGTAAATCTGAGGTGAGAAAAGAATATTTATACAGTATAGATAACATATCATTAATATTAACATCCATGTTACTGTTGAGGTTTTTACATTGTCTCATAGACAATAGCATCCTGTGAGAGCAATTCAGACAATTCACTGATGTTGCACATCCTATCAGTTAAGAAGTTGCCATAGCGGGAAGCTCGCCATCATCGTCCTCAATCCCCTGACTGCCAAAGCCGCTGTCCACCGTTGTGTCCACTGGAAAAGGAAGGGAGGAGAGGAACCGGTTAACGTCTGGACATGACAGCAATACTCCAAATGCTGTTCTAGATGCACACTAATGTACTAGATTCCGTTAATCAAGGCTTTCAGAGTCACTATAATAATGATGTGCACTGCAAAAGCGACGGTCCTAATGGACTTGAAGAACATGGTCGTGATGACTCCCTTTGCTGTCTGTGTGCAGTGTAATTAATTTTGTGCAGGCGTAGCTTTACGAGCATGATGGGATAAATGAAAGCGAGTGTGAATGTGTGTGTGTCAGAGAGAGAGATGAGCTGTGTGTGTGTGTGTGTGTGTGTGTGTGTGTGTGTGTGTGTGTGTGTGTGTGTGTGTGTGTGTGTGTGTGTGTGTGTGTGTGTGTGTGTGGTTGTGTGAGTGAGTGAGTGAGTGAGTGTGAGAGAGAGAGAGAGAGAGAGAGATGGACTGTGTGTGTGAGAGAGAGAGAGAGAGAGAGAGAGAGAGAGAGATGGACTGTGTGTGTGTGTGTGTATACGAAGCCCATACCTGTGCTCTGTTTATCTTCTCGGACCTGTGTCTGTCTCAGTAGTCTCACCCCCTCATTTATACCCAAAGTCTGCAGGGCCTCCACCAATCCCTCAACTGCACCTCCAGCCAGCTAGACACACACACACACACACACACACAGACACACACACACACACACACACACACACACACACACACACAGAAAATTAAGCATTACAAACATGTCAAACCTCTTAGACAGGCATACAAACACAAATACAAATTTTCAAAAAAAAAAAAGAAGAAGAAGAAGGCCCCTTTCACTCACCTGGTAATTCTCTAGAAGGTTCTGACACGGTGATGGACTCTCCTGGTACAGGTGGGCCAAGGTGAGCATGCCCAGTTTCTCCGCCAGCTCCTTCCAGGGCACCCGGCTCTGGTCGAGGAGACCGCACAGCTTCTCCATCATCTCCCCATCTAGCGGCTGACCGCTCCCTGCATCAGAGAGTTGGAATTAGAGTCAGGATTAGGGGGGAGATACCAGACACTTCCATTTAAAGGCATTGGAATACGGCGGAGCGATTGACTGCTGGAGATGTTTTGCTCACCGCTTTCCTCTGTGTTTTGGTTGGGTCTCTTGGTGGTGTGGGGACTAGTCTGAGGCCTGGACATGCTGTCGAGAATCTTTCTCACCTGGAGAGAGTTCAATAAAAGCTCATTCATTAGTCTCAGACTGGTAGGAAGTCCACTGAATGCCAGTCTTAAAGGGATAATCCGGAGTGAAATGCACTTTAGATCAATTTTTCGGACTATTGGGAGTACATACGTTGAGTTGACACCAAAATCATGTCATTCGGATGTATTTTGAGAAAGTTCGAGCTCACCGTTTTTAGCCAAAACTCGTTAGCCTGGAAGTGACTCGGGCATGTCCTTTCGCCGCTACAAAACGCTATTTTTATACCTCTTCTACTGTTCCAAACAACACTACACTTACGTGGTAGTGAGTAGAGGGTCCCTAAAGCCAAACCGAAGTATCCCCACGTCTTTATGTGGTCGGATAGAGAGTCCAGAATAAATTTAATCGAGTCAGTACCTTTCTGGAAATGTCGCAGCTGCAGCTAGCAACGTTTTAACAACACTTTATTAACATTTCCGGAAAGGTACGGACTCGATTAAATTAATTCTGGACTCTCTATCCGACCACATAAAGACGTGGGGATACTTCGGTTTGGCTTTAGGGATCCTCTACTCACTACCACGTAAGTGTAGTGTTGTTTGGAACAGTAGAAGAGGTATAAAAATAGCGTTTTGTAGCGGCGAAAGGACATGCCCGAGTCACTTCCAGGCTAACGAGTTTTGGCTAAAAACGGTGAGCTTGAACTTTCTCAAAATACATCCGAATGACATGATTTTGGTGTCAACTCAACGTATGTACTCCCAATAGTCCGAAAAATTGATCCAAAGTGCATTTCACTCCGGATTATCCCTTTAATGTCTACTATGGTATACAGATAGAAAAGCTCTGATTATGTACTGTATTATACAGTATATAGTGTATGCTTGCATGAACTGGACCTCAAATTGCTTTGACTAAAATACTCTGAAAACCTTTCAAGTAGTTATGAAAGTGTGACCACAGGCAGGATTACCTTTTGACATTTGGCCAGGTCAAATGGTTTGTGTCCCCCTGCTGGTCTTTTGCGTGGGTTTATTTGGATTCGTTCCAGGGAGGACGACACTGCTTGGACCTGTCCACCAATATCCTCCTCAGTCTGTCTGCTGTCTGCTGGTCTCAGGCGTCTGTCCTCCTCATCCTCGTCAGAGGAAGAGGAACTGAAGAAGAGTGGCTCGTCATTCTCCAGGCTTTTGTTGGCACCTGCAAGAGTACACAGTTGTATTTCTTTTCCAGTCTAAGGCTGCCCAACACACAACGCTTTCGGTCTTACTCAGCTGTTCCTGTCTAAAGCTTGAAGCAAAATTATGCAAATCACAACTAACCGACATCAAGTTGCAGGTTAGGAACTTCAAGTTACTACACTTAATAGTCTTAAGAAATTATCAAGCTAGTTAGTCAGCTTGTCAAGTTCCTTATCTCCTGTGGGAAAGCACCTTTCAAAGAGTCACAGATGCCTTCAAAGTTTAAAAACAGCACAGACATGACTACAAGCAAAACTGTCAAGTATCTCACCTGCAGCGATAAGCATGGAACAGAGAGGAGGGGAGCCCTGACTAGCAGCCAGGTGGAGGGGACTGTTTCCGCCAAACGTACAAACATTCACATCTGCCTTCAGCTGGAGGGAAAGAATGGACAAACCATTAGGACAGGTCAGGACAGGACAGGAGAGGAGGAGAGGAGAGGAGAGGAGAGGAGAGGAGAGGAGAGGAGAAGAGAAGAGAAGAGAAGAGAAGAGAAGAGAGGACAGGAGAGGACAGGACAGGACAGGACAGGACAGGACAGGAGAGGAGAGGAGAGGAAAGGAGAGAAGAGGAGAGGAGAGGAGAGGAGAGGAGAGGAGAGGAGAGGATAAAGGAGAGGGGAGGAGAGGAGAGGAGAGGAGAGGAGAGGATAGAGGAGAGGAGAGGATAAAGGAGAGGAGAGTGAGGGGGTGCTTGTGAAACAGAGGTAACTGAAAGTATGATCTGGCTTGCTCACATTGTGGCGGGAGCATACACTCATTCTGAAATTCTTCTGAAAATCTCTCTGACGTACAAACGTCTCTCAGGTTATAATAACACAACTATCTAAATAACTGAATTCAAATGACCTCATTGTGCACATTTGAACTGTGCCCTCAAATAGAAACTGCTGTCAGATAGAAAACCTTGTATCTCCAAATCCATTCATTTTCGGGAATTTAAACAAAATTTTTGAAGTAATCCAAACTTGCGTCATCAAATTAAAAACACTTGGAAATACAAGGTTTCCACCCGACAGCAGCGATTTGCTATTAGGTTCTGGATGCACAGACTGTTATCTTTGGTATCACAACTCTTTGACTTAACTGTTGATTTGTCATTTCTGCCACTTCTCATTTCATATAATGACTCATCATCAGACCCATGTAGGCATCGCTAAGGATTTGGCTTTGAAACAAAGCTAAACTAACCCAATGTTGAATGAGGTGAAGGTTCATGCTCCAGCTTTCATGAAGTACCTTACGGCTAACACCCTTTCAATAATGTAGCACATTGTTCCGTGGGTTGTGGAGCATAGGCTACAAGAGTGTGGCAAAGTAGATGAGCCCAGTACCTCGGTGAGGAGCGTGCAGGCCACTTTGAAGAGGTTCTCCTTGACGGCCAGGTGCAAGGCGGTGCAGCCACTCTTCTGCTCCTGAGCGTTGATCTTGGACCCCGACTCGACCAGGAGTCGGAGGCAACGCTCGCCCCCTCTCCTCACAGCCAGGTGCAGAGGGTAGAGGCCTGGGAGTGGAGAGAGAGAGAGAGAGAGACGGCCAGTGGATGAGTAAAGTTTCACACACATGCTGGAGCTATCCATCTATCTTATAGCACATGGAATTGAACACCTTACCTGTGTGTATCTGGAAAGATCCCTAGGCTATTATGTTTCTATCTTATTACTATTTCATGTAGATATGGTCCTTTTTTGAGGCTACATGCAACAGCAGAAAACTCACACCGCCTATCAGGGTCCCACTCTCACTCTCTCACACACACAACGGAGACTGATCTCTATAGCCTACCTGAATCAGAACAATCCAAGATTGTTGCAGCACAGAATGACAGTTTAGCTCAGTGTTCACTAAAGTTTTAGCACACACAGTGCAAATTAGGTTCACTAAGACGTTGTTTTTGATGAACACAACTAAGTCACGGAGATACAGTTCCTTAGCCAGGCAAAGTTGTCAGCCGTTAGCAAAATGCCTAAGCGGTGAGGTAGGCCTGAAAAAAACAGCTGGGTCTCTACACTCGTGGACACTACTCGCGGTCACAGTTAACATTAGGCTATTAATTCATCAGCTGTGCTGCCTGCCAGGAACCCAACTGCCCTCTCTGTCACTGTACTCAGATCTGTGACAGGTCATCAGCTCCAAGTGCACTCTCCTTCTCTCTCTCTCTCTCTCTCACCTGAGAAGTCAGCTGTGTTGACCAGGTGGGCGTGCCTCTCGCCTAGGTGTGAGAGCAGGAGGCGGAGCGTGACTTCGTCCCCGGCATGGGCGGCCAGGTGGACAACAGTACGTCCGTCCCGGTCCAGGAGCGAAGGGTCCGCCCCGACCCTCATCAGCACCTCCACTACCTTCAGCTGGCGGGTAATCACAGCCAGGTGCAGCGGCGACTGGCCAGAGAGAGAGAGAGAGAGAGAGAGAGAGAGAGAGAGAGAGAGAGAGATAAGGAGGGATTAGACATACATAACAACATTAGACTACATAACAACACTCAATAACAACAATTAGACTACATGACAACACTCGACAGCTGTATTTGTTATGCGTTTTTTATACCCCAAAAGATGATGCTACGATTTGCTATATGTGGAGAACTGGGACAAGTATTTGTGGTATACTCTGCCTTTGTCAATCCATTTGTTATCAGAGTATTAATGAGAGCGTTTATGAGAAACGTCCTTTTTACCCTGTTTTTGTTTTGTAAAATACACCTCTGTGAACTGTGTGGGCTGCCACACTTAGACTAAAAGCACGCGCCCATGAATATGTCAACACGCAAACATGTTATGAAACCAAAAGATGGCATTTAATGAACTGGTGTTTTTCAATTGAGTTAGCTAATGGAATTATATGTGCAGTGCACAGTAAAAAAAAAAGGCGGGAGGACTGGTGAACGAGCAGAGGGACTGTCTGTTTCGGAGTGTGTCCTCACCTGCCCCAGGTGGTTGAGTCTGTTGATGATGTTCTGTTGCGGGATGTTAACAATGGAGTGGAGCAGCTGCTGCACTACCGCCGGCTGCTGGTGGATAACAGCCAGGTGCAGGGGCCTGGGGCCGCAAACCACAACACAAACAACAACAACAACAACAATGGTCAACAACAACACAACAAATACCAAAAACAAAAAAAATCTGCACATCGAACAAAAGTCGCACAGGCGGAAGAGAAGGTGAAGAGGTGTTCGCGAAGACTGGACTCACGTGTCTCCGTTCTCGTCCTGCACCCCGCACAGGTGTCTCTGCACGGCCAGTAGGGGGCGCACGTCCCCGCTGCTGCAGTACTCCAGGAGAGCGCGGGCCGTGCGCTTGGCCGAGTACGTGGCTCTGTTCTGCAGGACCGCAGCTGCACGACACAGGGGAGGAACAGCACAGACTCAGTGTCAGTGACAGCAAACATGTCATGTACAATTATCATGTGAACCGTGAAAAACATATTTTCCCCTATCCCCCAAGATCACTTTACTATAACGCCAAGCTATGATAATGGCATCATACAGTGAAAGAGGTGTAAATAACTTATGGAATAAGGAAATACATAAGGAAACAAAAACCATCTCATGTGTACACACACACACACACAAAAAACCCCATCCTATATGTAAAGTATGTCAACTATTTCAGTGTACAAGGAAGTAATGTAAGTCTCAACTCAAGGACATAGTAAACAATTTTGCAAAAATCCATGTTCCGTAGCTAACTGAGACCAGCCCAGCTGTGGCATGCCCCAGAACCTGTCTGTGTGCCGTGGAAGCTTACCGATCTGGAGGAGCTGCTGCTGCACTGGATTGGGTGATGGGCCGCTGGCTCCCGCTGCCGATGTTGGCGTCCCAGAGGAAGCGGACATGTGCAGCACTCCGCCGCCGCCGAACCCTCCGCACCCGTAGGAGCCCGAGCCGTCCATGCCGTAGCGGTAGAAGCCTGCAGAGTTTGGCCAGACATCAAAAGTAAGCGTCTGTTCAAAAATGTACTTTGTGTATTTCTAAGTGACGCATAGCAGAGAGCTCGGACGAGCTTCACAAGCACGCAGCCTGCAGAGGGATAAAAGTCAATATTCACTATGTTTTTCGGGCTACATGGAACTGATGGTGGTGGTGGTGGTGATGGTGAGGTGATCTAGGTTCTGGTAGAACACCAGAAGGCTGTTGTGAGTACAATGAAATAGGTTCCTGCCATTGTGCCCCAGAGCAACTTGCTCCATAAGGACTGTCCCTGCAGTGAGTTCACTGTAACACTGTGTTCAAACCGGATGCAATGCGAGCAAACAATGGAGTGTCCTGACTGCATCAACGCATTCTCGCGATGCAACAATGCACCTCAAACGTTTTGAGAGAACTTTTGTCGGACACCCCGTTTCTATTTTATTTCTGTCAGTCACGCTGCTTTGCTATTTTGAATGAGAAATAAGAATATAAGTGCATCTTTTTAACGGATTCAGTGTAGACAATCAGTCGCGATTGACCGCCGCTCGCCTAGATCCTGTTAAGACATACAGTAGTGTCTCTGGATAAGACTCTGAACAAGAGCCTCAATTGACAACATTACAATGTAATGTAATGTTTGTAGTAAAAAAAAAAAAACCTGCTGACCTGCTCCACCTCCCATGCCTCCTGAACCTGGGCCTCCACCTGGGCCTCCAAATCCCCCGGCTCCTCTCCCTGAACCGCCTGCCCCACCCTGGGGCCCAGGCCATGAGTCAAAGTGCGGGTGAGGAAGGGACTTTTGCCGTTTCCGTTGGACTTCCTCTTTATCTGAACAACACAGATGAAGCAGAGATAAAGAAAGAGAAAGAAAAGAAGAATGTGACAAAATGAGATCAGACTGACGTTTGAATGCCCACGGATGACTATATTTGACACCAGCTTTAGCTTCTATATTACTAGATCACAGCCAGGGAAAGTGGAAGTTGTGCTGAAATTTACCTGGAACATGAGGCACATAGGTGAACTGTTTGGGCTCACTGCTGTCTCCTCCTTTCTTCCTCTTCAGCTGTATGAACACTGTAACTGGTCTTTCAATCTCTGCGCTGTGGTACGGTGGAGTCTTAAACACAATGGCGTACTGCAAGCGAATAAAGGAGACAGACATAAATAAATTATACTGAGAATGACACTGAATGGAAACCAACAGTCAGAAAACCGCTAAAAGCTAGATACAGGAAGTCTAACTGTGCACTGCTCTATGCTGTGGTTAATTCCTAGATTCTATAAATGTGAACTGAAACAAATTGAGTTGATATCACCTGCTCTTGCACTTTTATCCTGTTATTATTGCCATGTGACTGAGAACTGAGACACTTAATATGCAACAGCAGCAACTAGGATTGTAACGGTACAAGATGTTTGATATGGTATGATAACCAGTTCAGAAAATATCAGTTTCAAGGTGTCACAGTGCATATTTATCTATAGTGTTTGTCTGTGCTGTATGTCAGAGGTTACCAAACAACACAGGTACACAGAATTAGCAACAAACTGCAGAAGCATTGATGTAAGCAGGTCACAGCTGACAAACTCTTCAGAGAATGAGATTTACAGGTATGCAAAACATCAGAAGACTAACCACGAAAAACAGATCTAATCACATACAGTACGCTTGTTGACATTGATTCTGACACAGATTGCAGGCCTATCAAATAATTATAAATAATTGCATAAGTTTATAGGAAGAAAACAGCTTCTTAAAACAACAGTGTCTGTCTGGACCACTGATTAAGTTGAATACTCAAATCAAAGTTGACGGTTGGAAAAAAATCTATTCATATGCTTTTGTACAAGACGTTAACATACAGATGATAAAAACAGAATTTAAAAAGCAGGTCAATCACCGATCACTGAATCCCTGTCAGAATCAATATTATCGCTTGACAAGCAGATGTAATCAGACCTGTCTTTCGGTTTAGCCGTGAAGTTCATTAACCTCATTAATCACAAAGACATTACAGAGGTGAAGAGAGCAGCAGGTGATGGGCTGCCTGACAGCCATACACCAAAAACGAGCTGCTTCCACACACCTGTTTGTGCACATCTGTGGGAGAGAAGTCTCCATAGGCCTCCCAACCCCCTTCGTCATCTTCCTCAAAGAAGCGAATGTCAATGTCATCTGGAGGTAACAAACACAAGCAGATCAGTATGAGCTCTTTCACAGGGAATCGTTTTCTTGTCAGAAATTTTGAAAATTGTGAATTTAAAGTGTTGAAAGGAAGTATATTTCACGGACTAAAACTCGCTCACCTTTTTGTACTTTATCACAAAGCAGAAATATTTCATCACCACCCAACACTGTGCCACAGGTCTTATCCATACGTGAGATCTTCAAGTTTGAGGCATTGGGTGATTCTGGGTGAATAATAAAAAAAAGACAACGTTAGCGTTGCTAAAAGCCTTGACAATGACAAGTCAGTCTGCTTATGCAAAATTTTGACATGAAAGAAATAACCTGTCCATTAGAAGCACTAGATTTATTACAACTATATTAGAATATTGTGTTGTTTAAAATTATGAAAATGGAACAATATGCAACTGCATGGTAAGAACAGTACAATACAACAGCATAAGAAATACAGAGGAATTGCTGTTTCTTTATGTTGGGAGCTAGACTCACTGCTGTCATATATGGCATTGGAAATGACAGGCTTCAGGGCTCTGGTAAATGCCCCTGTGCTGTCCTGGAGGTACGCTGTGAACTTCAGCCGCACAATGTTGAGATCCATGGACTTGCTCAGGTCTTTGGCCTCGTTACAAATAGCCTGCTCATCTGCATCTGTGAGCGTGAGACAGAGAGGAGAAGACAGAAGATATGAGGAACAAGGAAGGAGGAAATACTGTACATTTAGCACACTTACAGCCTAGGGCAGCTGATCACATTCCTTACACAACAACTTAACACAACAACCATGAACAGAAGTTGGAATAAGCATTAACTGTGTACATATTAGGATAATAGTGTACTACCGTAATCATTCACTGACCACCAATAATTCACTGGTCAAATGTTATATTCAGTCATTACCTGTGATTGGAAAATAGTCATAGTGCACTACGTAATAAATAAGGTGTAGATGGTGTTTATTCACTTTGTAGTGCACTATGGTGCATGTGTGGATGTTCTGAACACAGGTATGGTCAGTGCAGGTATGACAGTAGTGACTGATGGTAGTCTCTTACCACTGAAATGGTAGGTTGACTCCCTCTGCCTTCTCCTCTCCTCTCTCAGCCTCTTGATCAGCACCTCCATGACGCCCCGTTTGGTGACGTGCAAAATACCCAAATTACTGAACCTGGACACACACACACAGACAGAGATGGCACAAAAGCAGAGTGAAAAATAGAATAGCTGGAGTTTGATGAAGATGGAATGAAATACGCAGGTCTATTCTCAAAATAAGCCCTGACATCATCTTTGTCAGGCAGGCACTGTAGGCAAGGACCTGAGGGACACTCACTGTGCCTGGAGGTCATTGGGTCCGACGTCCACCATGCAGGTCCCATTGGCCTCGTTGCACTGCCTCCCCACCAGACTGTGAGCGTGGACACGCGGAGGGTCAGTGTGTGTCACCAGCTGCACCTCCACTCGAGCATGACCCACGTAGTTACACACCTGCGTTGGCAAAGCAGGAGCTTGTTAAAGAGGCCTCAGTATGGAGCCTAGATTACCACTAAAGTAGCCTAATCTTCTGCCATCTGTCAGTATTGTGTGCAGTATGTAGCCTTTTTTCACAACCACCACTCTCCCAACCACATACACACACACACACACACACACACACACACACACACACACGCATGGGCTGACCTTGACGGTGGGGTATGTCCTTCTGTTTCTTTCACTGGACGCTCCAGGCAGCCCTCCATGCGATGGTCCCTCACATTCATATCGGAAGCGAAAGCCTCGCTGACAACACACAGAGGACATGTGAATGGGGGAATGCCATAAAACACATGGCAATTTCATCATTACACCATGTCAAACCACAGGTCTAATCTTGGATCAACAAGAAACACCAGCTTTCAAGATCAGACAGACACTGATGAGATGTATTGCTCATACTAGCATATGCGTACAAAATGTTAAAACATAAAATTACCTGTTTTGGTTCCTCTATGATTTGTAAATAGGGTCCATCAACTTAAAAAAAAAAGAAAGAGTCTCTTATGAATATATACTTAAGGATAAATAGAAAATAGAAAAAGGAAACAAGAAATGCTTGACTTGGTTTAAACAATAAACTGTGTCTTGAAATTACTGCTAGTCTGGATGTGACACACATTTCCTCAGTACAGATTACACATTAGAATCTGGGACTCCTGCCTCACCTGTTTCAATGGCATAAGGTTCACTCTTTATGTCTAAATGTGGCATGAAGGCATTTTCTATGTAACTGCTGCTGTCCTCAATGGAACTGTAGACCAACTGTAGAGACAGAATATAAGAGAAATCAGTCAGGCCAGTACATTTGTTAATCAATGAAGTGATGTAAACAAACATGGCTGAGCTTCAACACTGCGTAACCCTGACAGAGAGACATCCTACAACTCCACCACCATGGCCATTATCCACAAATATAACATTGTTTATAAAAAAGTAACTTACCTCACTCTCTAGCATTTTCAAGCCATACTGGGAATCGTCCATTCTGAAACAGAGAAGAAGGTAAACATACGAAAACAGAACTAACACTGGTCTAAGATGTGTCTCAGAAACAGAGAAGACATCTGCCTCTGACACAGGCACTGAGGCAAGTTGAAGATTAGCTTGCGGAAGCTGCGTTTCCTAAGTACACAGCACCAGGAGCACGTACGATAGTCAGCTAAAACTCATGCTAAGCTGTCTTAGTCTTTTCCCAGACTCATCCTGACACTACAAAGAAAAACAACACGTCAGAACACAGACAAAGACGGTGTTGGTGTTCGAGAAATGACAAAAGCAAAGTTGCTTTCACTTTCAGATGGCTACACGATGGCTGTTGTTGCTGCCCCTTGCTCTCTGTCTCGCTCCCTCTCTGTCGCCCTCTCTCTCTCTCTCTGTGTCTGACTCTCTCTACCTCCCCCTCCCTCCACCCTGCTTGCTCATGTTACTTCCAGGAAGTGGACTGCAGAAAAAAAGGAAAGCCCCGTGAATACCAACTCAGTACTGCCACTGATGTCAGAGTGAGAAATGCATGCCAGTGCTCTCATTCTACATCACCGAGAACAGATTCATTCTGAAGTGTGACCTCCATACAATTATTTCATAATTAGTTTTGTTTTGTTCTTCCCACTAGAGGGAAATGTCTATTGAGGAAGCATTATTGAAAGACCTTGGATGGCTGAGATGTATAGGTAATTGTTTGAAAAGAATTTCTGATCAAACTGAAACACGCACACACACACTCCCTCTCTCTATATGTAGGCTAGTGTAATTACACAGCCTCAAAATCACTCTAAAGCACATTCCTGCCAGCAGTGACATGGAATACCCCAAAGGGGTTCACGGGATTGCCCCAAATCATATGTTCTACCCCCTTTTGCTCAATACAGTCAACAGCTTCCTGTGTTCTGTTCTTAGTTATGTAGAGAGTGGGGTGACAGAGACATTTCTTATCTCAAACACTATCCCAATGAATTGTGAAATTGGCTGTCATAATGTAACCTCGTTCTTTTTGACAATGACAATGACAATGCAACCCAAAGCTACAGTAGCCTTGGGTGGCATTGCGCAAGACTTTCATTCATGAACTGGTGACAGGAACAAGGGGTGGTTTCGCAAAAGTGATGACAAATACTCATATGCATATCAACAGTTCATGCTCTAAGGTGAAGTATGAAAATTACTATCTATAGGACCAAAAACGTTGGGCTAATGTAGGCTATAACATATTTCTGAAACAAAAATAACAGCATGACACATGTCACAAGTATCAAACTTTGAGACATCAATTTCTGGCTTTTTTCAAGCATTGTCACAGGAAGTTAAGACATGTCTAAAAGATGTCTAACATAATGACAATATGCCATTCAGTCATATAATCATCTATTAAGTAATGACACATTTTATAAATGTATTCAAGGTCTGCAGTTTTCCACCCACAGACACAGTTGACAAACCGTCTGTGTCAACAAAGTCAGGCTACATAACTTCACACAGTAATTCAACAATTTCCTCTGGATCTTCAATAGGACTGCCAAAATTATTAAATGTGTGCCTGATACACCCTTGACCTAGGCCTAAGTTAAAAGCTAATCTAATTTAAAGTGCCACAACAGTTTTGCATACGATTTACATTGACAAGCACGTAGCCTACCTCAGTCCTCCCGACATGCCGTTTGCAACAGGGTCATCGGCTCTTATTTTGCTCTGCAACTGCTAACAAAACGTTTATAGATCAGTCAGGTACTGTTATTTCCCATGGATGTAATTCCCCCTTTTCCCCTTAGCAATAAGGCGAGCAAAGTCACCACGCTTTTAGGTAGCCTGCCCAAAACGCAAAACTCCTCCAAGGGAATTTCCAGATAAGTGTGCATCCTGCTTTAAGCGCTTATCAAAGTTTTGCGTTTTTCACATAATAAATTACATAATGTACCCATAGGCTACATTTGCATACTTTCATTCACTAAGTTCCAGATAACACAGGGATCTGTGAATGAAATAATGTTTTAACAAGCAAGATTCATCTGTCCATTAAGGAGCGTACAAATCGCAGATAATGCACAAAAGAGCATGTAGCCTTCTTGTTCAAATAGTGATCTTGAAATGCAAACACGTTATATCGAATAAGGTGACATTTTCATTAGGCTGTCATAAGATATATTCAAATAATGGTGCTGTCTTACTTCTAGGTGTGAAGTCCAGATGTTGGTCATTACCAGCAGACACTTGCGAAACAGAAATAAACAAAGACCAAAAAATATAGAGTAGGCCTAGCCTAAACGAAGCTAATGGCTTCGTATCACAAATCCTGAATGCTGTAGAATGAAGACAAATTTCAGGTACTGTTTGTATTCCAAAAGACAATCCCAGTGTTTACTCAGCGAAGCAACTCTCCACAACATGAGTTGCTCACTAACATCTGGAAAGCCCCGGACTGCTAGGGGAATTCCGCAAGCGCATGGCCATGTCACCAACTGCGATTGGAGCACACTGTCAAGTCCCACCCACCTGTCAACTCAGCGTCAACTGGGCCTATAGGTGGCGGCTGTCAGATGTAGGCTATGCTCGTTTCTGTAATTTAGTTTAATTGATCTAAGAATTCAAAGGACAAGACATACTATAATTTGACGTCACTACTGACTCTTTACAACAACTGATTTAAGAATGTTATTTTCGTCGGCTCAGAATAGCAAAACGTTGTTTGAGCTCAGTCAGAAATGCATAAAATATAAAGGAATTGACAGGCCTTGTCTCACCTCTCAAAATGTACAATAACGCCATGATCTAACCTATTCTGCTCATAAATATTTTTTGAGGTATAGCCTGGAGGACGAAAAGCCACCTTCAAATTGAGATCCAAAAGAACCCAGAACACATCTCTCTGTGGTTGTTGGTGACATCCTCCTCTGGGATAAGAGTCGCCAAGCTAATTGCAGAAACCACCACTCTTTCCAATGCAGGCTACTTATCTTGGCCAATGACCTGCACAAGAAACATTACTGTGCTTTCCACAATAAAAGAAACAACATGCACATTAGGCACGCTCACACGCTCACTTACTGGAGGACCTGTGCCCTGGCCCTGGGTATTCCCCCGCAACATCTGGCCCTTCACTCAAATAGAGGAAATGTCAGAACAATTCACAACATACAGCTTCACTTTTGCATATAGTCATATACTGTAGTTTGAGACTCTCCTGAAGGATGGGGGGGGGGGGGGTATATCACATTACTGAAGTGTGATATACAGGGTGCACAAGGCAGATATGCGTGATAGTAGCTGGATATTGGCAGATCCGATATAGATTTCTGACACATGACAACACTAGCACGAATGCACTTTGTAGTTCTGGGGGTGGAAGGGCTGTGAGTGAGGCTCACAAGAAAGCATTCTGGAAACTTTAGTTCGGACATCTCTGGGATGACAGAATGAGTCATCATGATTCCCGTCAAATGCGTCCCCTTAAACATGGGGGATTTTCAACATTTTCAACACTACAACACATTTTACAAAAATATTTTAATTAAAAAAATTATTAGTACAAATGTTCAAAATCACAGGTATAGTCTGTTGGCTGTCTGTCAAAACATTGGTTAACAAACAGTTTAAAGACAAAGGGGTGTACTCAATCAACCCTAACTATTTCATGAAATTACAATATGATCTTATCCCACACTCTATTTAGGTACAGATTCTCTCAGTTCTTTTTTCCTCAGATGTCCTTCTTTCGGAGGGATACTGTACGTGCCGAGCAATGATCAGAGAGATTCCACAACAGGGGCTCATGGGTTTACTGGACTGAAGTCCAGCAGGACAAAGTCTTGGATGATGGGAACACTGTTCTCATCACACTGGATATGGCTTCGGACAGTTAGGAGAAAAGGGCTGCAGCGGGGAGTAGCCAACAGAGAATGGATTCTCTCTGCCACCACCTGTACATGCCTAACATCAGAGGAGGGAGCTACAGAGATAGAGAGAGAAAAGAGAGAGAAGTTTGATGTTGAATGAGTGAGTGAGTGAATGAGTGTGAGAGAGAGGGAGGGAGAGAGAGGGAGAGAATTGATTGATCGATTGATTGATTGATTCATTGATTAATTGAATCATTGAACAACATCAAGTGTTCAAAAAAATATAAAAACACAATAAAGCCCAACGCCATGTGTCCATTGTGGTCCTTAGGATGAAAGGTGACTAACATACAGTAAACTAAAACATTAAAGGGAAAGGAGTCAAACAAAATACAAAATAAAAACAGATACAGAACAATAAGGACTTAAGGCAATCAGAAAGCAGACACACAGACACGCGCTGCAATAAACAACAATAACTAAAGCAGACACACAGCCATACAGTACCCTATTCCTAGTGCTTCAAGTTCTTTTGATATTGTTTATAAGTTTAATAAATATTTAATAAATCCATTCCACAAGACAGCTGCTGAGTATAGAAAAGAGTACTTTCCCATACAGCTTTTAAAAGAGAAGTGGAGGTAATACAAATATCACATATTTATTATAAAAAAGGTCAAGGAAGTGTAATGGAGGAAAAAGTTGTGGAATGTAGCTGTGACTCATATGAACTGTATGCACAGTGACAATAAGCAAATCAATGTCATGCATATTTAAATATGTGGAAGCAGCCCGCCTTCAGTAGTCTGGGTGAGCAAAGCAGAAGCAGTGTCAGAGCTGTTCACTCACCCACGGTCTTGCTCAGTTTATCTGGGGGAGTATTCAGAAGGACCCTCTGCACCAGAGTGGGAGGCACCTGCACACACACCTGGAACTCACCATCCTTTACCGTCAGTACCACTTGCCTGGGGAAAACCAACACAGCACACAAGATGGCAATACGCTTAGAAACATGATTCAGTTTTATTAATGTAGTGCCACATATACAGTATGAGCATGTGTTTCAGTGATTTACACTGAACTCAGCTCAGCTTGAACTAGAGCCTTCCTAGAGCAAGCACTAAGACGGCAAGGGCAAGGAAAGACTCATCACTCAATTCAGTGAGTGCACGGAGTGAGTAATAGAGCGTGTACACTGTTGTACAAACCCTTCCAAATGGTCTGTTTAGATGAAGCCCGCCTAGTCCACATGAAGGGTCTCGAGTCTCCAGACAGTTTCTTGAGTTAGCCCTTCAACTGTTCAGCCCCTCTAATGAGTCAGTTAGTGAATCTGTGGCTGAGAAGGTCTCAGATGCTGCTCTGATCTGGTCTGCCACAGGCTCTGATCATATGGCACTAAGAAATCCACTGGATTGCACAGGCAGCTTCAAACCACTGTCTCCATTAGATAACACTTGTCGTACTGTAGCACTAGATGGATTTGGGCAATCAGGGTCACTGGACACTTGTTCATCATTGTGTGAACTGTGAGATGATATACACTGTATTAGTATTGTCTATACTGTATGTTGTATTGCATATTGCTTATTGTCACCATCAAATCCAAAGTCCTTGTGGGTATCAACTCACTTAATTAAAAACAGATTGTGATTCTGACAGGGGAGCTACACCAGGCGCATAACTGAAGCGTTCCGTTCACAGCGCGTAAAATCCATTTTAGAAGACTGGTCTATTTTTTTTCGAATGTACTGTACGCGCCACTGTCACATCTGGTGTAGCTACTTCCATTGGTTATCGTGATTATTAACTGCTGCAGCATACGCTTCGCGAACGGAACGCTTCAGTTACGCGCCTGGTGTAGCTCCGCTGTGAGAGAGAGACTGACCTGTAGTAGTGTCTCACAGCAGTGTGTGGTAGGCACGGGTAGCAGGGCCTGTAGATTCCATTGTCATCAGTGTCCAGCTCTACAGCACAGCGCCCACACCCGGTGAAAGTCACGTCTCCAGAGACAATCTCCAAAATTCTCGGAAGGCTCGTATGGCTGTCAATCACCTGCCAGGTGTTTTGGGCCGGGCTGCCTTGAAACTGGAAGCCTGTTATTTGTACTTTGAGCTCCACATCACCTGATTGGGAAGAAGATAATCAGTGAATCACAGAGACACAACAAATGGGCACACACACACTCAGACAGACAGAGTATTTGTGAAGCCAAGCAAAGTCCTAACCTGTGTACTTTTGGGACAGTAGTGTGCGTAGGTCAATTTCTATACAGGAGTTGGTTGGGTTGTTCTGGCCCAGCTTGAGGAAATCTGCACAGCGGTTGTCAGTGAGGAAGACAACCTGGCAGGAGCCCCAGGGAGTTGAATGAAGCTCGAGGAGACCTGAGGTCACATCCTGCTTCACGAGAAGCATCCGGAAATCCCACAGGGCCTCTGCACAGGTGCAGAGAAGAAAATGAAACAGAAGATGTAGATGTAGATGTAAATGCAAGTGACTTGTGATATGTTTGTAAAATTGGGTTATTGGGTTCATTTTATTGGTTTATATGACCAATCAACTTTCCATCAACTGGAACAACCTTTATGCTTCTGAATGCGCTCCAGCCATGCCAGGGCAGCACCCCACAGCACTACTGCCCCCTGGTGGCCATCTGCTTGCTCTACAGTCAGCACTGATCTTTGAACGCCAGCTACCCGGGAGATCCCCTGGGCCTCATCACGCCAGGCTGAGGGGAAAACAGCCTGTTAACACCACTGTTACGGCAACGACACAAATAGCCTCAGTGACGTCACAGAGAACGCACAGTTCATTGAAAACAGAGGGAAGCACTGCACTGAGTTGTAATATGAAACCATGATGCTATGTTATGATTATGACCCATAAATCAATAGCATGATTTTGGTATTCCTATGATGTACCAATTGTTTGGAGCCATTCCTGAGTATACACTGTAATAAATGGGAAATAAGGATTGCTTCCTGAAATTGTGTTTTAGTAAAGGACAGTCACCATCCATGTGACTTATGGTGTTACCTTTTACCATGTTGGTGTGTGTGACCCGAACAAGAGCATGCACAAGGGTATCAGGCCGCAGAGCTTTGAGTTTTGCGTAGGGAATTGTGTTTAGGTCCTGATGGCTGCAACGAGGCAGGGAAAGCAGAAGGGGGCGCCTCTCCCGCAGATGAGCACACAGCTCCCCCAGGGTCCGTCTGTTCACCGCCTGAGGCACTGGGCATTACAGACACAAGGCATTAGCATTTATCATGAGTCATCTATGAACACTGGTGCTCTGCAGCACATCTCTCATGAATGCTAATATTCATCATAAATATTCATTCAAAGACCTTTCGTTGATTGTGTTCACGGAACAGCTGCACAAACACACCTGAGGGACAGAGGCTGCTGGTCACCTGGCCCAGGTTGAGCAGTTTGCTTGTGTAGGAGGACTGCAGCACCGTTTCCCCCCTCCACTTGTCGTCATGAACCCTTACACCTATCAGTGCCATTCCAAATACAGGGGTTGTGTGAAGAAAGCAAAAAACGAAATGGCAGAACATATTATGTTAGAGGATTTACCAACCACTAACTTACATGTTACCACTAATAGCTTAAATGTTAAAGCTCAAACCAGATAGACTGCTCTCTGCTCTGCTCCCTAAGATCTGATGATAGCATTGCCTATTTACGTGTTCTTACTTCTTACATAACGACTTCCAAAAGTACAGGAAATGAAACAGGCTTAAGCAATGCAATCTAAAGTTCCCTAAAAATTCTCTCATCGTTTCAGATCATTATAACTGCAAAAAGCTCAGAGTTGAACATCTGACTGCAAATGTCTGTGGCTCTGAAATCTCTGTAGCTCTGACAGTCATCCTGTCTAATCTGCTTGGTCCTGCCCTCTCTACCTGTGATTAGCAGCACATCTCCTGGCTGTACGGTCAGGACCCAGAAGGCAGCGGTCCTCCACATCACCACTTTCATTTCCACATCCGACTGGTCGGTGACTATCAACGTTGCCAGGGGGATAGAACTTCCTGCCATTGCTCCCGTTTTCATCTTCACCTCCTGGAGGTGAGACGGGTGCACCACGGCAACCAAAATCGAATACTGCACTCCGTGTGTTTTGCATCTGGCCAGGAGAGTCGGGGGCCCTGTCGTTATACAGCCGCCCCATGCTGTCGGCTTCGACCGTTGACCTTCAGGCGTGGTTGGAGACAGCTTGCTCTTTTTCCGAGCGGGAGAGACAGGTGAGCTGTGAGCGGGCCGGCCAGCTGGAGTCTGTGTACGCTGCCTCGGTAAAGCGAGACAGGGCGGAGGAGTCCCCTGCAGCGGGCCGTCTTTGTCGACAGGAGCTGGAGCTGCCGCTGCTGCAGGGCTCCCCTGAGTGCAAAGCAGCCCATCTGGCGTCCTCTCCAGCATCAAACCCGCTTCCTGCTGCTGCCGCTGACTCAGCAGAATCTCGGAGAATCTGTCCAGGGAGGGCTGCAGGGTTCCTCCCACTGCACGGCTGCTGCTGCTGCTGCCTGGGCTGGAGTGGAGGCTGTACAGCTCTGGCGAGGTCCTGGAGATCACTGGAGTCTGCTGCTGGGTCAGTGGTGTGTGTGGTGGGGAGCCCATTCCTGTTGGCACTAGTTCTGGAGGAGGCGCTGACGGCCTTTTCATGAGAAGGGCTTGGCTCTTTGTCCACACACTGAGGTATAGAGTCTCCACAGACATAATATCAGAGCAGGAGGGTTGACATTCGGAGACCGTGAGAGGTTGAGCAAGTGGAAAGCAGCTGTCTAGGTAGCCCTGGAGTGATTGTGGACAAAGGTCATCATCATTCTGGGATAGACTTTTTTTCTGAGAATGCTGGCTTGGTGGGAGAGGTGGTAAAGGGTTGGCAGGGACCGAATTTTCTCCATCTTCTTCAAACAATGGCAATGAATGCCCGTCAGTTGTTGTCGCCAAGTCAAAAGGACCCCTGCTGACATCTATATTCACATGCCCTGATGAGATATTTGCCTGCACTGAATCAGGGTTAACCTGAACCCCTCTATCATTGGTCCGAGGCCTCAATTGGTCCTGATCCCAGAACAGTTCCAGGGTTTTCCATTCACTAGAGTCTTCATGAGCATCTCTTACTGATGCACTCCGAGAGGGGCATGGTGCACCGAGAAACACATGGACCTTCGGTTTGTCTGTCATGCTCTTTCTGTCCTCTCAGTGCAATGCACTCCAATTCATTGCTGATAGACGACCTAAAGATGGGAAAAATACACAATCAACATACAAACAAAATACCATATTGAATGACTGTCAGACTAGAGTTACTGTAACATAAAGCTAAAAGAGAATGAATTAAATACTAAATACATTCTTTTGATGAATTAAGAACTCGTACACAAAATGAACCTAAATCATTCAAGCACTCAATCAGAGTTGCAGAAGACATGTCTGAACATCTAATCTCTGACATGCAACAAACTCTGTGTACAGGAGTGAATTTTTCACTGGCAAATGATCTTTGTAAGGGACATAGTTCAGATGATCCAAATAGTGTGTCTTTTGTCCACTGTTTGTTCAGACAGGGAGCCACTGGACAAAACTGACTCTCAAGGTCAATAAGGTAAAAAATCAACTAGACACTGAAATTTTTTTTAAAGCTTGCCATTATCAAACATATTTTTCGCAGACTTCCCAAGGCTACTCAAGCAGCCCTCAAGCAGATACAAGTTCATTCATACAGAGACAAAATATCTGTTCATAAAGAAAAAGACATAGCACAATAATTGACAGCTTGATGCTATTCAGGTCTCGAAGGCAGACTCTGAAACTTGGCAATGCAGGCAAGTCAGCGGTAATGTTCACATGCAACAGCTGTTAACAATAAAAAGCTATTCGGTCCAGACCTTAGTCAGACTTAAACATTCTCCAAAAGTGATGTGTGATGGCAAATAGGGGGAAAAACAGCCGCAGCTATAGAGTACCTCCCCCGAACCCACCAACCACATGATGGGTGTTGGTGCTACGGCAACCAATGGCACAAAAGAAAGAGGCCAGTAGAACTTCAGAGCACCAACAATGATTTATGACAGTGAAGCAGATGAGGAACTGAATGAGATGATGTGGTGGAGCTTAAAACTGCCCTGAATGAAAGGGGGGGATGTTCTTGTAAACAAGAAATCAAACCATTTTCTTGCATACGATTATGTGCCTAACGTATTATATGACCTAACGTTATTTGGTGAGTAGCAGATCACAGATCAAGTTTATAACTTGGGTTTGCACTGTTGCCTGAGGATACCAAGGAACTCTGATTCACACACAGCCTTCCTGCACTGTGACAGCCATTAGAATGCTAGCTTTGAAGCAAGATCAGGGAAATATTGTCATTCCATTACTGTCAGCAGCAGGACAGAGCTTCTGCCATGTGGGTGTCAAACACACAAGACATTTCTTAGTGTGGTGTGAAGGGGAATGTTCCTCTGTCCGGCCTCTTGACCAATACGCCTATTCTACAGCATTGAACTGAAGATGCAGAACTACATTTACTCTTAAGTAGAGCTAACAACTGGTTCTGGGCAAAAAGGAACATGACAATGTTTTAAGAAATGAGCTTATCTGGTCTCTATCTAGTTTGATAATAAGATGATTTATACCCGTTTCTTCTCTGTGCATGCAATGACCTAGACACCCTTAGCCTAGCTTAGCATAATTAACTGGAAATGGTTAGACAGGTTTGCCAACAGGTATAAGGGCACTATAGGCTAACTGGTGTTACCCACATACATCCAATGAATTATGTTCAAATATCAAACTGGATTGTTTCAAGCACAGAGTAGAGAAAATAAGTTGGCGTGCTTCTTTAAAACAGGTTACATCTCATTACACATGTAATTACACAAATACAGCAGATTACTGTCCACATGCACAAAACAAGACAGACATGTAAGACAGACATGTTTGAGTGATTTTTATCTGGAGGAACTTGACTGGTCCACTGAGAACAGGTTTCTCTATCTGTGTCATCAAACACCTTTGAGAAGAAATTAAGAGAGATGGAGACTGCAAGCCAGGCTTTCTTCCAACATCATTGCCTGACCTAGCAAATACTCTTCTGAATGAATGGGCAAAAATGTCTAGCCTGGCCAGTGGCCACACCCACCTAGAATCTCCTTTCACAAGTGAATGAATCTGGTTTTAACAAGGCAAAACGGAATAGAGTGTGACTTAAGTTTATTTAAGTTAGGCCTACAGCTTGTGGCACAAAGGCCAAAACATGTGAAATGTGCAATGATTATTCAGTAGGAACAGGACTGTTGCAGAGATGAGAGATACAGAAAGGCTATTTGCTACTACAGTCTGCACACACACACACACACACACACACACACACACACACACACACACACACACACACACACACACACACACACACACACACACACACACACACACACACACACACACACACACAGTTCCACAGTGGATCTCAAATTCCTGGATGATAATAATGATAGGCCTGACTGGATAAATCCCAGTGGTAGCCTAGCCTACTAACTGGAGGAGACAGACAGAAAAAGACAGACTGTCAAAAGCAGTGATTGTAGAGCGCTATCCCATCCTCAAAAGATTACTGCCAAATCCTGCTGCTTTCAAATTCAAATTCGAAAGATGGTGAGTGACATCACGTCAATAGGCTCAATCGCGAGTCAGACCTCAAAAAAGTTGGAAGGAGTTGGAAATGTAAGCGACGAGTCGTGGTATGAAGCCTACCATAGGCCTACTGTATTTTCTATTATAAGTTTGTTGTGCGAGAAAGCTGTCAAAAGTCGACTGCTTTGGAATTCTAGCATTAAGTTTAAATGAGGTTCCAATGACCGGTGGAACGCATATTGTTTGATCGTTCGGGGTCCCTGTGTACACGCTTGAGGCCCTCCCACGCCAACTGCCTTTTTAAAGCAAGATACTCCTACTCGATCGCCGTCAGTTCAGTAGTGAACGGGACAGAGAGAGGAGGCGCTGTCTCGTTTTTTATGTCTTTCCTATACCCAGTTTGTAGCTTTCCCTGTAGTTATCTGTAGTTCAGTTTACTTGATTAACTCCTACCTTAGTAAAGATGTACAGGTATCTTGGAGAGTTACTCTCACGAGGAGCAAGTGGTGCTCTGGCCTCGGGATGTGTCGACTCTGCCCTGCCTGCTTCCGCGTCTTTAATGCGGGTTCGTCGCTACAGCGAGGCCGTGGGAGATGATGATCCCAACTTCTTTACAATGGTGGAAGGATTTTTTGACAGAGGAGCCTCAATTGTGGAGGATAAGCTTATGGAAGATCTCAGGAATAGAGAAACACCCGAGCAGAAGAGGAATCGAGTCCGAGGAATTCTCAAGATCATCAAGCCCTGTAACCACGTACTAGCAGTGTCATTCCCCATCAAGCGAGACAACGGAGAATGGGAACTGATAGAGGGATACCGGGCCCAACACAGCCAACACCGTACCCCCTGCAAAGGAGGTAGGGATAAGCTAACATATGCTAAATGTGTTCCCCATGGCGTCCCGTCGACATAGCATGACAGTTCAAGGCGTGCATGAAAGGGCATTGGTCTGTCATGACTGCCAAGCTAAACATCTTTGAACTTGTGGTAGAAACGATTTATTTTGCAGATTACATTTTCAAAGTTGTTAAAGTACATTTCAACTGACTTGTTATTTTTGAAGAAAAGCTTGGATAATGTTGTCTTGTTACGTTAGCATAGCAAATAGCGGTGCAGTTCTCCCTGATTAGCATTAAGTTAACTTCATTAGCAGTGTTACGTTACATTAACGTTAACGTTACAGCTTTTGGATGGAGTGTCATTAGTGCAGTGCACCACAAATAGCAAGCGTTATTGAAAATATAGTTTCCTAGTCACCACAAGTAGTCTAATGAAGTTGAGTGTCCGTCTATGCTAACTAGGTAACGTTGGTGAACAGTGAAGTTTTTAACGTAGCATAAACTTCAGCGATGCGTGACCATACGTCAACCAACTAGCAAAAAAGTAAATGGCCAAAGTTAGCAGCTAACCAGTTTATAAGCTATAATCAATTAACCTGTCGTTATTTTTTTTAAATACCTCTGCATGTGCTAATCCTCTACTCAGAAGAAACTCCTTCTTCGTAGTCCCCTTTGCAAATAATCTGTGTTAACGTTACAGCAGAGCTACAGTATCTCCGACGTTAGCTTTCGTTACCGTAGCTGTGTAAAGTCAAATTTGGGACATGTTAAACTTTTGATTGATAGTGATGCATGTAAAGTTAAGGTTGGTACAGAGCAGTGACGTTACATAAGTCTATTATATATTTATTTTTTTATCAAGACTAGTTACATTATGGTAGCTAGCCTTTCTCTTGTTTGTCAGTTGACATTGATGAATATGCTGTCTACTTTCCGCATATCCTACTCATCCATTCAAAGCAACATGCATGTGCGCCTCTCTCACGTGAAGGTAGAGTTTGTCAACGACGTATTTGCAGTGGTCATTAGGGTTTTTAAATCACTCCCTATTTTGCTTCCACCCAAGACAGGAATGCTGACTTCAAGTTTGTTTGTTTTTTGAGGGCTGTCCTGTCCATCTGGGATCATACAGAGAAAATAGGGTTTAGTGCAGTAAAGAATGATGTTTATCTGTTTAGCATGTACCATCCCTGCATACATTAATAGTTCAACTATGCAGTTTCCAGAGTCTGCTGCTGCTGTTGAGTTGGGAAGTTCCTGTAGTAAAATCAATTTACACATAACTGGTGTGTCTTCATTTCATTTCTCTTTGTTCCCTCTTTGTCGGCAGATTAGAGGTGTTTACTTTAATGTCAACCTGTGCTTTGCACCCTTTAACATAGTGCCTGCCTCGGCTGTATGTGGAACTCAGACACTTGAGCCCTCATCTTAAGTGTGTAACTGGAGATGGATACAAAAAGTTCTGACGGGACTTTTGTGAACTGATATGTTGTCAGTGTGACTGCATATTTGTTATGTGTTTGTGTGTACTCAACTCTCTGAGCCATGATCAACAATGCAGATTAACTTAATGTTAACTTAATGTTGTGGTAGGCTATTATGAATGTAGACTGTCTGTTACCATAGGTGGTATTGATATAGTGGCATACTGTGAGTACAAGGGGTTTGGAGGAGAGTTGTGTGGTTAGATGACCACACCCAGCCCTTTTCCTTTTTTCTTTTTCTTTTCCTTTTTTCAACTTCAGTGCGGAGTGAATGAGTCATAGAGAGGTGGTTTGTTTCTGCCTGCCTTCCAGTGGTCTGCACTGAGCGTGCGGAACCGACTCCATTTTAAGCCAATGTTGTTTTTCCTCACAAATGAGTCAAAGGCAGCTATCAGCCTAGTGCCAGCAAGTGTGAATTCACCTGAGGAAGGTCCATGACGTTGTGAATTCTAACTAAATGTATGCATGCGTAACAGACAGTGTGCGGGATTCTCTTTTACAAGCTATCAGCCTAGTGCCAGCAAGTGTTAGTGGTGGTCTTTCTGCAGAATGAAAACTTTTCCAGATAAGAATGAACTGGCACTGCACCAGCATGAGTCATAACTCTTCTCTTGTATGTGACTCAGTATACGAGGAAAGAACATAATTTGGATTACTACCAAGCTTTTAGTTAGAATAGGAGTAGAAGTCAGGATTTAACAAAGGTGGTTCATCTGGTTCTGGTGTATGTGAAGGTCAAAAGCTTGCCAAGTTTAATACAAGGGTTTGTTTTCATTGTGCCCCATCAGATTAACCAGTGCTGTAATTCAGTTGCATATTGGTGCATGTGTGTCTATTCTGTTGTTACTTTGGTGTGTATGTTTGACTAATTTGAACTGTAGTAGTTGATATTGTACACACAGGCGTCTCTTCTTTCAGAGTGGCCGCCCAGTGACGTAACACATGTACTGTTTGTGTGTTTCAGGTATCCGGTACAGCACACACGTGTCTTTCGATGAGGTGAAGGCCTTGGCCTCACTAATGACATATAAATGTGCAGTTGTTGGTAAGTATATGCTCTTCCGTCCACGTCTCAGTGCTTCTTTTTGGTAATTTAAAGGGAGTAGCTAAATATGTGGTCCCCCTCACAGATGTGCCTTTTGGAGGAGCTAAAGCTGGTCTGAAGATCAACCCAAGGCAATACTCTGTAAGTGGTCCTCTGTCATGGTTTGTGGTTCATGTTTCTATAGGCAGGTGCACTGGGTTTGGGTTATGCCAGTCTCTCCGTCTGAGTTCTATCCTTTTCTTTCCTGTCTATAAGGGAACTCAAATCACAGTGGAACTCATATCACGCTCCAAACCAGTCCTCAAGCAGGATGTGGAATATTTTCTTCCTTTTTCTTTTAATCTGATCAGTATCAGATCAGTATCAGGATCTGTCATTCAGGCTACATTTTTTTTGTCTTACTGACAAACAATTAATTATTTGACTATGGACAAAGTAATTTGTGACTTTTCTTCTGTGAGGCTTTCGAGATTTCTTCTCATTGAACATTTTATAGACTTGAAAGGGCCACAGGGGCATTTCCCAGCCCTGACCATGACCGTGTCCCAGAGTTAGAGAAGCTGTGTCAGTGTGCTGTGCACTCCACTTCCTGTTAACCGCACTCAGCAGTCAGCCGTGTGTTATTGCCAACCTGGCTCCATTAGACCTTGGCAGCATGTATCAGGAAGAGAACTGCTGAGCAATCAGGCTCTGCAAACTGCTAGCAGATATTTAGAGAGGCAGCCCCCAACTCACATGGGCACACACACATACACTCACACTCACTTTCCTTTACTGCACATTATATTGACGCTGTTCTCACTATCTCATCAGCCACTTAACTCAGTTGTGTCCCTTTTCCCTTTTAATTTACACCTAGCTATGCACACACACACACACACACACACACACACACACACACACACACACACACACACACACACACACACACACACACACACACACACACACACACACACACACACACACACACACACACCTCTCTACTCTGCCTGCTTGAGCTAAGTCTGATGTTTGAAAATCATTCACTTGCTGTTTTATGCCTGCTTTGCTAATGTGTGTGTGTGTGTGTGTGTGTGTGTCTGTCTGTGTGTCTGTCTGTGTGTGCGTGCTTGTGTGTGCGTGTACATGCGCACGCGCAGGACAATGAGTTGGAGAAAATCACCAGGAGGTTCACCATTGAACTGGCCAAAAAAGGATTCATTGGTTAGTACTCTGGGTCTCTGTACTATGATTGGTTAGTCTTTGTTCTGAACTAAGGTTGCAGTGGAATACCGGTATTGTGATATAGGCTACTCTGATATGAGGGTCCTTGGTTATCATACCTTGTAATTTGCTTTGCTTACCGGTATTAAAGAGCTTTTACTGAATGGATGTAAAATGGTTACCAAAGGAGGAAACATATCAAATATGTTTGTCCATCTTTGGAAACACCATCATAAACCACCCCCCCAGCCACAATAAAATGTATTGGTGAAATCATTTTCCATATCTTCGCTCCAAATTAAATTAGTTTTAAATGTGGTTCCCTCTGACAGTGATAAACTCTCATAACATTGCAACCCTGTTCTGATCACTGCTCAACTGGGCACAAGATCTCTGTGGTAATGGCCCAGGGACAGTGTTTTGATTTCATGTCTCATTCCTTTTTCTCTCACTCAGGCCCTGGCATTGATGTGCCTGCTCCCGACATGAGCACTGGCGAGAGGGAGATGTCGTGGATCGCCGACACCTTCGCCAACACCATGGGCTACAACGTAAGAGCCTTTTCTAAACGAAAGCTTTCCAACTGGATCTGGCTCTCTGACCATATAAATTATCATCAGTATGAGGCTTAGAATATCTTTACAAAGCAGATAAGAAAAGAGGCTTTGGCCTTGTTCTGTGTTGTTCAACTGATAGCCAGTTCCTTATCGTCTGCACAGTCATCTAATTTGTTTGCCATTGCCAACATAAATAATTGTTATCACAGCGCCAGTAGTATTTCTGCAATGTAATATGCATGTGAAATATTGCTTGCTGAAACGGTAGCAGTAGGAGTAGATAATGGTAGGGGTAGAATCTCAGTGATACTCCCTCCTCTTCCGTTTCTATGGTCATACAGTAAGCAGAGCTTCAGATGACCCTTGAGCCATGTTGCCATGGTTGCACACTCGGAGCTTTGAGAAATATCAGGGTCTTTTTTTTTTTTTTTTTTTTCCATCCATCCATACATGTTAAGTGTATGCAACAACAAAAGTATGTGGGTGTTATTACCGTGGTGGTAACCTTAAGCACACATAACCACAACAGTAAACATTCAATAAATGGTTTTCACTGTGAGTGGGAATAAGGCTGTGCTGTAGACATGATGAGAAAGTACAGTAAAGTAGGGTTTTGTTTTAGTATTGACAAAAAGTGAAATTGCTTTGTTATAGCAAATTCATTATGGACGCAAAGCTTTTGTTTGTAAAAATAGACCTCCTCAAAAATCCTTTAGTGATATCTGTTCAGCGCTGTTCAGTTTTTAAAGCATTTACATTTACGTTTAGTAATTTAACTGACACTTTTATCCAAAGCAGCTCACAAAAAAGGGAAACATTCAAGACAGAGTATGACAAGGACATGTTATGCGCAGCAATAAGTACTACTCGCATAGAGTCAAGTGGCAGTTCTAGAAGCAGGATAGTCCAGTGGTAAGTGCTTGATTAAGCATGTCCAGTTGCAGCCCAGTTGCAGATCATCAAAAGTGTACTGTATGTGTAGGTGTGTATATCTGGAGAGATTTCCTTTCAGGGTTAGCAAAGCACTTCCTGTGGCTTTTTCTTCAGCTTTTGGTGAAATGAAAATGTCAAGGTCTCACTGTTAGATTGTGCTTTAATTGCAAGATAGTGAGAGAAGATATCTCAATTGTCTTGACGTTAACGTGTAACTTGATGCCACTAGACATAACCAGACTATTTTGTTTTTGATTATTGTTTTTATTTGATCAGTCTTTTCCGGTGTTATCTTTTGTTGAAATAATCTAACCACATGACTAGACTCTTTGAGACAAAACAATGATATTGAATCATAACATGACAATCATACAATTGTTATTACAATTATATTTCAGAACGTGGGCATTGTCTTGCAAGATAAGTCACTATTGTTTGCTCAGAGTAGGCAGGGTGCATTCTTACACAGTAGGTCACTTGTTCTTTTTAATTTCCTTTCCTCCTCAATGTTCTTGAAATACCAGCTCTAACACCAGGCCTGTCCTCCTGTTCCCACTCTTGACAGGATATCAATGCCTACGCGTGCGTGACAGGCAAGCCCATCAGCCAGGGTGGCATCCACGGCAGAGTGTCGGCCACCGGTCGCGGAGTTTTCCACGGCATTGAGAACTTCGTCAATGAGTCAGCCTACATGAGTCAACTGGGTCTCACCCCTGGCTTTGGGGACAAGACCTTTGTCATTCAGGTATGTGCAAGAAACCACAAGCACAAGCATATTCACACTAGCACTCACTTTTCCAGCTGTTAAAGGATAACTCCAGTCTAAGAACAACTTAGGGTCTATTTAGGGTCTGGTTTTGATGATAATGAGTGTAAGATTAATTTGAGGTCCAAAACGGCATCAATCAGAGTATTTTTGAGTAAGATGGGAATATGCATTTACAATGAATAGTAGCCTTGGGGACTAGCTCACTTTCACCCTCTGAGATCTTTTTTGAAATTCATCATGGACACAGACTTCTCCTTTGTGATGGACTATGTGTCTTCAAGTTGCACTCAGTTTGTGCTGTCTGCATTGATATCTGCTTTTAACACGGATCATCAAAACCATGATGTGTGCTAGGGCACACTGGCAAGACTTCCTTTCAGGGAGCACATCCTATGGTCCTTCTTTCAGCTTTTTGCTGAAATGAGAATGTAAAGGTCTCGCTGTTTTATGTTTGTGGATTGTTGATTTCAAAGACTCTTAAGAGGCCTCAGGGAGATGCTTGAATTGGACATACATATTTACTGGACATTAAATATTGTTTGTTACGAGTCAGAATATTTTGTATTTGATTAGATTTATGATAAAAGTGATAAATGATATTTTGTTGAAATAAGAATCATATGCGTCATGTTACCACATGAGTTCCACATAGTCCACAAGAGAGCAGCAGTGAGTCATTTATGTGCAGTGAACGGCCCAATGTCCAAGCCAAACCAGGCAGTGAGAAAACGATCCCCTATTAAACCCCTAAAGTGATATAGTCTGCTCAGTGAAAGACCTGCAAAGTATTTATATTGATCAAAGCCCAGTCATAACCAAATAATGGCCATTAATCTCTCATTAGGGAGTTATTTTTGAAGAGTAGGGTGATCCATTATCGTGTGCTCTCCCCTTTGACAGGGATTTGGTAACGTGGGTCTGCACACCATGCGCTACCTCCACCGCTTCGGGGCCAAGTGTGTTGGCGTGGGAGAGATCGATGGAAACATTTGGAACTCGGACGGCATTGACCCCAAAGAGCTGGAGGACTATAAGCTGGTTAGTCAAATTATGACGTTTCCTGTGGTTGTTTGTTTTGTTTTGTTTTATTTTATTTTATTTTATTGTCATTAATTTTAAACATAGTGTGGCGCTTGTATATCAATGTATGCATGAATAAACACTTCTTTAACTTTCGGTCATTTCTTACAGCAACATGGCACTATTGTGGGCTTCCCCAAGGCCCAGCCTTATGAAGGAAGCATCCTGGAGGCAGACTGCAACATCCTCATCCCAGCCGCTGGGGAGAAGCAGCTCACCAGGAGGAATGCACACAAGGTCAAGGCCAAGGTGAGGACTGATCAAAGATAATGCCATCAGAGCAAGAGACTTTGTGACTGGATTTGTGCATTTAATCGGGATCACTTTTAATCAAGTGGCAGTGTGGCAGTAGTTCATCATCTTTTCATGCGTCATCCAAGTAATGTCATCACATGAGAATAAGACATATAGACTTAAAGTACTGTATTCTTAAAGTAGTCACTGTTTTAATCACTCTTTTTGCATTCTGGCAGATCATTGCTGAGGGTGCTAACGGCCCTACAACTCCAGACGCCGATAAGATCTTCCTGGAGCGGAACATCATGGTGATTCCGGTAAGATGTGACCTGTAGCACAATATTAAACATGCAGTTCCCCGCTCACCCATTTCTGTCACTCAGTTATACTGGCTGTTCATTTGAAAGAGACTTCTCAAGCCTAGCAGAGAACTTGCATTACACATTTCCATCAGATGTGATTGCTGTGCTTACACTGTACGTCCAAACTGCTCACACAACAACAACAACAACAACAACAACAAAAATGGACATTCCTGGGGCCCGTTGCACAAAAGCAGAATTAAGACATCCGGGATAAGTTACTGAGCCGCGATCACTGAATCCTAAACAAGAGCATACCGGCTGAATTGGTTGCACAAAGACCAATCCAGGATGAGCAGACACGGATTCATCAAGCCAGGTGTAAGTTATTCGGTGTATGTGCGCGTTCTCGTTTCTCCCCCAAATAATCGCGGTTGGAATAAAAAAGATGCGAAAAATAGCGTCTTGCACACAAAGTGAACAACCGCTTTTGATATAGACTAACAACGAGGTAAAGTTTTACTTTTTTGAATGGGGGATCATGATTATTTCTGTTACATAGCGGGAGTAGGTGTGGCAGATCAACTGAATGCAAATTTACGTATGCACCCACGTGTGAGAGCTTCCTTGTCTCGGCACGCAACGTCATTAAGGAAGCGCTTTGCCACCGCAAAGATCAAAGATGCACAAAGTATCTTAATTTGTCTTAAAAGCCGAATTAGTTGAAAACACCTTCGAAAAATGTCCCCTCCACTTCCAATCAACTACTAGCCTACAGCAGCCTATTCATCAAACATCTGTCAAAAAAGAAGCAAACAACGAGTAGGCTATGTTATTAATTATAAGGCCACCATAATTTAAATGACATCCATATGGTATTAGGCAGACATTCTGCTGTGTTTTGCGAGTAAATGCATGTAGCAAATAATATATAAATGGAATCTACAGCTCTTTAAAAAAAAACACGTGGAGGTCTCATTTGAATGACAGCTAGCTGAACCAATCAGATAATGTAATTACCATTAGAATCAACTTATCTTGGATGTTAGCCTGGTCAGGAGCAGGCTAGCTCCACAGAATAAATCGCCATGGTAACTTATACCATAACATATCCTGCTGCCCCCTATCCCGCTTTTGTGCAACTGGATCACGGATAAATTGAGCCAGGATAACCAAGATATCCCGGGTTAATCCCTTATCCTAGTTTTGTGCAATAGGCCCCAGATATCCAACCTGATTGGTCCTGAGCTGTTATTGTGATGTCCTCTGATCGTGTGTCATCAAACTGCTCGACCAATCTGTTGGGAATTCGGCCTGATTCTATCATTTGTCGAGTCTGGGTTGATCAGGGCTAAAATCAGGCCAAATTCTAGCCGGTTTATCATGCTGCAATTTATGGAAGTCATTGTACGCTTGGTTCCTGTTTTCAGTTTCATGTAAATGTTATATGCAGGTTGTGTGTGTGTGGACAGTTTAAAACGGTGAAATTAATTTCAAATGGGTTGAAACAGGATTTGTACCTGAACGCCGGTGGTGTGACGGTCTCCTACTTTGAGTGGCTGAAGAACCTGAACCACGTCAGCTACGGCCGACTGACCTTCAAGTACGAGAGGGACTCCAACTACCACCTGCTGAGTAAGTCACCGGCCCTGCCAGCCGCTTCCCCCTCCTCTCCCGCTCATGTATCTGCCCATAAGCTTGCTCAACAGGTGTGTCCACATAGGCAGACAGTAGGGCACATGCAAATGGCAGTTAAATGATGCCTAGGGGGCAATGGCAGACACACATGAGCAACAAGTAGTAAATGCTGCTGATGATGATGAAGTGGACAAAAATGCAACCAATTACACAAGAATGTTCTATAACAATTGTAATGTTTTAAGTACATTTTCTAAATAGTATATGTTAATGCCAAGTATAGAATATACCTGTAAATACGTGCACTGCAAATACAAATGCACGGTCAACTTTGGAAAGCCATGGAAATTGGATGACCTGCCATGTACTGTAGTATGATTTCCATGCCGTATAAATTGCTGTTTTGACTTGAGTTGATAAAATCACAAGGCAGTGTGACCACAGTGTCAGTTTTCCTGATGTGTTCATGTGTGACCTTGTGTGTGCCAGACTAGTTTGTTTGCGTGAGAGGACTGTTTGCACAGTGTGTATTTCACTGGATTACACAAAAGCGAGAGGCTAGGGTGACGGAACTGTCTGTTCTGACCCCGCGTATGATACAGTAATTCTCTCTCTTTCTCTCTCTCTCTCTCTCTCTCATTCAAATATTGCTTTTGTTTTAAAACATCACAAAACAAAAATTATCAAGGAAAAAACAATATTCGAATGATAAAATTAAGGTGTATTGAAATCTAAACATACTTGCAATGAATGAGCGCACACACACACACATACACACACACTCAGTTGCACACACACGAATAGTCATAAACTATAGTCCAAGAGCATTAGCTCAAAATAAGATCAAACCCGGAACAAATTAGTAACAAGCTGAATTTTTCAGGATATGTTCAGAATACCTTTAGGAATAACATACTAAAAGTCCCCGTGAATCCCCCTTGTGCTCTCTGAGATATTCAAGATGGCGTCCAAAATGCCCGCTATTTGGAGATTTTTCCACATCTCAGGCTTAAAACCTAATACAAATGCAATTAAAAGGTCAAAATATATGTTTTTTAGGGTAAGTAAGTCAAGTTCATCATTAGTTTCTTGAATGGAGACATGTCATAATAATACAGTTACCTCCATAAGTATTGGAAAACATGCTAAAGTTGACTGTATAAAATCGTCTTTTGGAAATTGATCTTAATGCCTTAAATGGAAAAAAATAGGATACATCCAACCTTTAAGGACATCAATTTTGTTTGTGAATAAGTATCATAATGGTTTTATTTCAGTTAAGCTATTAGCTGGTTTCATTCTCATTGAGCTCAATGCAATTCAAACCAGCTAATAGGCTAACTGAAATAAAACCATGCTAATCTCTTGGTATGGTGAATGCACACACACACACACACACACACACACACACACACACACACACACACACACACACACACACACACA
>NC_085011.1:7406329-7416329 GCF_963854185.1 Sardina pilchardus
CGGCTAACTTCTGTAGACAATGCTTGGCCTTCAAACAGACTGGGAGATGGTTCTCCCCCTTAGCTTTAAAACTTTTTATTTTTGCACCATTGGATGAGCTGTGTATGGTTTATATTCCAAAAAAATCCATGGAAGTGTAAAAGGAAGGGAAGCATATACCTTTATATGGGAACAAAGATTTATTTTCCTTTTAGCAACTCAGCCTTATTGTATGACATTGTTCTGTTGGATTATCGGTTAAAAACAATCATTTGTATTTGCCTTTTGTTAATTGGAGTGAATTAAATGTCAACAACTACAAGATAAAAACACCATTGTTTTTTTTGTCATTTGTATGTGTTACACCTAGGATTGATTAGTCCGCATGCACAATATGAAAGAGCCCAGACAAATGAACAGTGTAAATATTATGTTTTATTATCAAATACACAGATTTTCTTGTGTACTTGAGTAAACCTCAGATACTTGAAGATCATTTCTAAAAGGAGTGTAAAAATACAAGAATCCATTACATCTATCACTTCACATCACTGCTAGCTCGGTAATACTTCAGACCAGGATAACATGCTGGCCACCAGTAAAATACATTAGTTTCTGAAATTTTATAATTATATAATGTTGGATATTGTATAATTTGGAGTTGTGGGTGACTGAGAACATAATAGCGGTAATTTAATGATCTCTGCTTACCATAAAAAAGAAAACATGAATGCATATCATATTATACATGCATACTGTATGCATATCATATAACTTGTAATGAATGTCTTCATAGGACATAGCTTGCCACTAATGCCAGATGGTCGACAACTACTAACAAGCAAATCATTTAGCTGAAATAACAGCAATATGATAAAATATGATATGATAAAAATGTTGATTGGCTGGAGGAAGAGATGACGTTGAGCTAGTCATCGTCCTTTTCTCAGAGTCCAAGTTTTTAGTTGGTCCACACATAAAAACAACAACAACGCAGTGTGGAGAAATGCACAGCATGAGTCAAAGTGGTGTTGTGCCTCCACGGAGGATGAATAGGGACTTCACCCAAACAGGCTCTTTCCAAACGACACCAGGTCATCCTTGGCTTTGTCCTTGGCTGCATCGGCGGCAAACTCGCCAGCTATATCACCGAGCTGGTCCGTCAGGTCTGAAGTGAGACAAATTTATTTTCAAAAATGAAGGGAAACAACTACAAAGAGTTTTTCAGCACCGCAAATGACCTTCCTGAAACATAAGGTAGTAGATGAATAAAGGTAGTGATGTCTGAAAACACTACTCAGTTGTGGAACATGCATAACATCCCTGCAGTCGCCTCTGTGTTAAAACATTTTTACTGGTTAATTTGAGGAACTGTGTGATCCTAAAGAGCTCCCTTTCTGTTAACTGCTTAGGCAGAAAAAGCACATACCATTGGTCATTGTTATACAATTTGTTTGAGATAACAGGGTTTTCCTCTACCTCCTGAATCCTTGGATGCTCCTCCGCTTTCTTTCTCCGACGAGACGAGGCCTCCAAGGCCGCTCAACAGTCCACCGCCTCCTTTCTCTTTCTCTCCCTCCGACTGGGACGAGGGGAAGAGGTCTCCCATGCCCCCTGTCTCGTCCTTCTTGTCTTCGCCGCTGATCATCTCCTTCACCTTCTCCTTGGCCATTTTAGCTGAAGTCATATATAAAAAAAAGTCAGCATTACTTTGAAAAGTTTAAAGTGACCTTTCAATAGAGTACCTTCAAGGGTCTTAAAAAGAAATCATTTGGATGTCTGGTGTAACAAGCTGGCATCCGTTACACTGGCATCAGTGGAGCTTAATTTTTCACTAGATGCCCTGTACTCTGCGTCAGAATGAAAAAACAAAAAAAGCAGCATTCCAGTCCAGACGGTTTGTTACGCTTCCAATTGTGGAAACCATTTTTGGACATTTTGGCAAACTCGACTGAGCAACTGAGGGTTCAAATTCCTCCAAAACAACTGCACACACTGCACCATAATCTTTTATCAATTACCTCAATCACAGAAGAAAACAAACATATTTGACATAAAAGAGGTTTGAATGATATAATGAACTTGGATCTTAAAAGAGGTTTGAATGATTCAATGAACTTGGATCTTAAAATAGATTTGTTTGTTTACTTTGTATATCTCTACCGTGAGGACATCCTGTCACTGTAGTAAACAACAGAGACCATGAGTAATTATATGGAACCTGCGTGGAGCCTACAGTACGTGATTATGGAACTGCTATGCTTGAATGAACATATCCTCAGTATGCGCCTTGATGGGTGAACCTCAACATAAGGTGGTGTGGCCACAGTGCTTGAGAAATGTAGTCCAGCCGGTTTCCTCTCATAGAAATACCAACAATGCCCCGGAGCGTTGACATTAACAATCTCACATTTTGGCTACCAAACCAAACATTGATGCAAGTTTTCTTTAACACACACACTTACTTTTTAACATCCAATGGAATACACTTGGAGAAATAAGCAGTGAGAAAGTTGTATGCGCTGTAAATATGTTTAGTCTGAATCGAGGTCATATGAGTTGAAGCCTCGCCATATTTGTGGATAAACCAGAGCCTCTTTGAAGTACAGTACATGGAAACTTTTGGAGTCGAGCTCACAGTGCAAAAAGAAGCCCAGCTGCTCTTTCAATTCCTCGCCCCCTTATCCAGTTTCTCACCTGCAGTGTCCACAGCCTGATCCACCATGGAGTCCGCCTTGCCTCCACCCAACATTCCCGAAAGGAAAGACATCTTTGCGAGTTCAAGTCCTGAGTCCGGTCGCAGTAGTTGGAGTGTTTTGGTGAGAGTTGTGTGCGTGTGTGTGTGTGAAGGAAGGGTGGAGGTGGGTCTTATTGAAACTGGCACATCCACTCCCCAAACAGCTCCCACCCCTGGGATGCTGGCTGATTGGCTGCTCCGGCAGGGTGGAGTGGAAAGATGACATCAAAAGCCAAAAAGAAAAGGGGGGAAAAAAAGAGAAAACTCCCTTCGTGACTGTACTAGGCCTTACTGGTTTCCCTGGTAACTGGTTTCCCTTGTTTTGAACTGAATCAGGCAGATCAGTTCACTTAAAAGAGTAAGAAAATAAAACGGTAAAAAAATGTTTTTTGGATTATGAACAAGCAGCCGTGTGTTTTGGGAACTTGCGTGCATAGATGTTTCAGTCTAAAGCAAATTACAGAGGAGTTTGCTGCACTTAAAAAAACCTTAGCCACAGCGTAAGCTTTACAAGATGCCATTTTCAAGGAAAAACACAAGCAAACATATGTGTTGCAGTCTACAGGATTAGCGAGATGTTTTTATGATGAACCATTGTTTCAGTGCTAAGGCGTGGCCTTATGTGCATGTGCATTTCTGAGAATGTTTTTCAAATTTTAAACTGGAAAAGCAGCTGACAAGCTCTCTGTCTCCTCCCAGCGTAAGAATGTTGACATGTGCTAACTTAACGACTTAAAGCCATAAAGCATGATTATCAAAAACACAGACGTTAGAATCTAGCATTTGTTTTGACCTATCAATATGTCGTCCATGTGTAAATATATGATTAAGAATGAGCATGAGGGGTTATGACTTTCATCATAAACCTTTCTGCATTTGTGTATGTGCCAGATGTTCACATGGTGCTTTCACAGAGTTTACTCAGCCCTATTGTATTGGTGAATGCGCAATAAATATTTGATGGCAGAGAACAGGTGCGGCACTCTTGTGTCCACCCTTCTCAGCCTGCGTGTTGCCTGGGTGTTGCCTGGGTGTGTCTCCCATGGTGTCTCCTCCCTGCTATTGCTGCCCGATCAGCTGATGCACTGGGAAATGGGTGTCCAACAATTTGTGGAAGAGTCGAGTGACAATGTCCTTACACCACCTTTGAGCTTAGAGAGGAAATTGCTACATTCCACTTGTGGGTCTTTTTCTTTCTTTCTCCTTTTAATGTTTTAATGTGACGCTCTTGGGATATTTCTCTGGGGTGGAAAATAGCGTTCCACACTGCAGCGATGGTGGTGGCATTCCTGTGGGGGTAGACGGGTCATGTGACGACAAAGAGGAAACCTATTTGAGACGGATGAGCAAACCTGACATAATTAGTCTGAGTTGAATTCTAAGCAATTATGTGATTAATTATGTGAATTATGTGCAAATAAATGTTATGAAAATTCACAAACATGATAATGAAAATACATGAAAATTGGCTCAGACTTTTTGTAGATTTCAAATCATTAGGTTAGGTTAGGTTAGGTTTGTAGATTATTCTTAAGTGTGAATCTAAGTATTCTTTCAAATACAGTGTATCTCTGCAGACATTCTTTCGTGCTGGTGGTATTGGCTTCTTTCCAAGCTGTCTCTACTTTCTGAAGTATTTGCCCCTCCTTAGCAAGTCAAGCATTCCTTTGGTACTGCACAGTCATTTGATTTATTCAACTGTCAATAATAATGTGCCTACTTTCCAAGTCTAGTATTTCACAATTACAGTACTTGCATACTGACACTGGCTTCTAGGGAAAGAAAATCCAACCTACAGTATTCAATAGTGAGACTCTTGATCTGCTTTGCAATGTGATCCATTTGAGCTCAGTGTCTTCCTAATAATGGAACCCATACTCCTGCACCTACTTTTAAGCCGCTTAGTAATAATTATACCCTTATAAAGGCCACAAGTCTAGAGTAATGAAATGGCTGTGCTGCTGTTACATGGTGGTCCACTGGGATTACAGTTCTTAACTTGATTTTGTTTTGCTTGTTTACAGGAAAACATGTTGAAAAACACAGGGAAACACAACTTCTCCTTCTAATGGTAGAGGACTTCCCACAGTCACTTAAACATTACTTCATGGCAGGCATCATTTTATAGAAAACATGTCGACATTGTCATAGTTTTGGCTGTTAACCTCTCGTTAGGCATTGTAACCCAGATAACAGATATGTGTTTACAGTCATTTGGAATTAAACAAAATGGTCTTTATTGAAGTTCCAGTTTATAAAATCAGAGGTCTGGTTCAGTGACAGGTTGTGGACTAGATGAGTCAAGCAATGGTCTATTGAGGTTATGTGTTTGTACCTGTGTGGGTTTAAGCGAATGTATGTAGAATAAAAGCTAATGGCGCCTTGTGTATGGCTTAAAACAAAGATTAGTGAAAAGATATTTGGCCCCCTGGTTTAGAATTAGAGGAAACTCTTCAGTGTCAGTGTTGGACGATCTCTCACAGCAGCTGCTGAAGTAATTTTCTCAGTAAACAGGAGCACATGTCTCATCTACTGATTAAACATTTCACTGCTAACATTCATCCAATCCATCCCTAGATGTCATCCCTCCGGCAATACATCAAATCTCCTACATCAAACACAGTCATACGGTCTCAAGTTTTAGGCTTGGTTCTAGAGTATGTAGTTAGGCGTAAGAGCCCTGTGGTTCTGCTAGTATTCCTTCCTTCACTACACCTCTTTAGTGACACTCATAATGTCCAACCCAGACAAGACAGGCCTACAGTGGCTTAATCAGCAAACCTCACACAGCGTACGTACAGTGTTATGCGTTATCTTCACTGCTGAATGGCAGGAACTACTCTAGCTGACAGCGTGCACACCAAAGGGAAAGGGGTTTGGTTGAGCCAGGTTGCGTGACTGTGAAAATGGCTGGGCGTCTGCCCCCATAGTTGTCTGTCACTGAGGTGTCATGCGTGTCTTAGTGTTGATTGGGCAGGTTTCTCTTATATATGAGCTTGTCTGTCAGTAACATTGTCAGTGTCTGTGTGTGTGTGTGTTTGCATATGATGGGGGCTGAGGTAAAAATGTTTGCATAGTGTGTGCTTGTGTGTGCGTGTGTGTGTATGTGTATGAGTGTGTGTGTGTGTTGCATAAATAAAAAAAATACATAACAATAGTAAAGTAGTAGACAAATCAGCTCCGGTGCCCTTAGCATGATGGTAACGAACTGAACAGCAGGCATGGGGTTGCCAGCAGACGTTCTCCTCCTAACCGAAGAGATGACATGGGGTGGGGAAGGGATCCTGGAGCACGAGGAAGAACATTTAAACCCTGAAAGAGGGGAAAAAGACATGCCAATGATGTTTTACAGTCTTCTATATAAATGTATAAATATTGCTCACAAAGTATCAGGATTCAGAGTCAATTCTGCAATCATATAAAAAGTATCTGTGTATAACTGAGGCTGAATAGGTTGCTGTCGTATCAAGGTGGGTCGTGCTATTTTTAGCTATAGTGATGGCAACTGCAAATGAGGATTTCATCAATTTTTCATGATGACCTTAAGGTCCTTTTTCAATACACATTGAAGTGTGCCTTATAGCTGAAATTGCTTCTGACTACATTACTACTGTCATAGATAATGATGGTAAGATGGTAAGACTATCACTGGCATGCAAAACATTTTTGTAGTATGTTCAGTTCTATTGGTCATTCCACCTCAGCGCTCATTACTTTAGCATACATTGAAAGTACCTTCACTTTGGCAAATGTCAGCCAATTAAACAAGCTCCTGTGAGGGTGCCCTTACTTCCTGGGAAGGTGACCAAACTGTAGGTCTAACTTCTAATGGCTTCAGTGCATCTCTGTCTTTGTCTTCCTGTAAACTCTACCTTTTATCCATCTCTCCACATTGGCCCTAATTTAAATGGTAGACAACGTCCAAAGTCAGTGGCAGTGGGCCTCATGGGAGGTGTGACAAAGATGGATAGATGATGGGAGATGGAGGAAACTAACCGCTAAAGCTGTCATGTGAGAGCATTTCAAAATAAGCCAATCGATTTAGCTTTAGTTCAGTCAATAATCAAATTAGTTTTAGTTAGACTTAATTTCTTTCCCCCCCTTTTCACCTTTACTCATCTCTCTCTCCCCTCCATTTCTCTCCCCTTCTCATCTCATCTCCTTTCCCCTCTTCCTCTCCCCTCATCCTCTCCTGCTCTCTCACCTACTGTGCCGCCTCAGCAGCCTCCTCTGCACCCTCTTCTGTTTTGGTGATCTCCACCTGAGAGAGAGAGACACAGAGAGAACAAGGAAAAACAGAGAGGTTTAAGGGTTAGCAAAGACAGGCAAACAGACGTACTGATGATATGAAATAACCCCAAGCCTTCAAACAATATTCTAGATGCTTACAAGTGATGCAGTGTATTAGCCAAAATTGTCTGTGTGTGCTCAAGGAATATGACCAGGCTTTTGATCAGGAGATATTCAGAAGGTTAGCGCATGACTAAATACCCATGCAGGCTTTGTATGATAAACAAGCTTTTACAAACAGGTCGTTGATCAATGGATGTAGAATGACTGCCCAAGACATTATATCCATAAAATGTCAACGTGATTATCATTACTTTCATAATGATTTCCTTGTAGGAGAAGGTTAGTCATGCATCACACTGAGTAAGTGATGTCCTGTAGTTGAGCTATTGAATCTAATTGCGATCTTCTGTGTGGTGCGCTGTACGGTACACTCTTCTGCTGGCTCCCGTAGTGAAACAATGGTCTGCTATTGTTGTTGTGAGATGAGGGCAGAGGCTGGATGTGGCTCCGCAGAGGCAGACTGAGGATTTAATTACAGAATGCTGCTTTTCTCCTGAGCCGGTCTGAGATCACTGGAGACAACCGGGCACACGTGCACGCACATGTGCTCAAACACACACACACACACACACACACACACACACACACATTTGTAGCTGCTACCTCAGCCCCCATCATGTGCAAACACACACACTTCTGTTTCCTTCTCTCTTTTTTTATTACTCACTCTCATGCACACACACACACACTCACATGCATGTGTGTATCCATTCTGTACATGTCCACATTCTTTTTGTAGTCCACACCCACACATACAGTGCGCGCACAGTCAACAAGGTCACTCACACACTGGCACAGACACACACACACACACACACACACACATCCTATTATGGCAGGACTTCAATTGAATTTGAACTGTGAGCGCCGGTCCCCACTCGATTAGGCTGCCATCCGAAGCCCTTGTCCCTGCGTGCTCCCTGTCTGGCCGGTAGGAACAGAGTTGTTTACCAGCTCTCTCCATGGGCATAAGGCTGGGTGGGAGGCACACACACAGCGGAGCAGGCCAGAGACTGACTGTGTGACAGTGGGACTGAAACTGGGACAGCGAGAGCGAGCCTACCGTAGTTCCAGGGGCGGACATTCCTGGTTCCAGAAAGTAAAAGTCCTGCCATATATTCTTTATACCTGTGCACTTCACACAGGTGATATCACTAACTATCTGATCTACCTGGCAGCTAATTTGGATGAGCTGGTTTACTAAATGGTTGGATCAAATACTTGGCTGGACTTTTACTTTCTGAACCCGGGATGTCCGCCTCCGGTTACCTCTGGTTGTCTCACAGATACAGTATGTTACGTTAGTACTCTTTATTCTGATCGAGGATCAGTATCGAGTCAGCAATGAAGCACTTCAGCAGTGAGCTGGACATGGCATGAGAGGGCACAGAGAGCATGCCATGCATCAAATCCACGATGCCACCCCCACCCTCCCAGACTCCTGAGCTGGCAATCCCCCACATGTGTAAGCACCTCAGCCATTGGATCCTCCTGAGGGGCCACCGAACACAGAGAGTGTGTGTGTGTGTGTGTGTGTGTGTGTGTGTGTGTGTGTGTGTGTGTGTGTGTGTGTGTGTGTGTGTGTGTGTGTGTGTGTGTGTGTGTGTGTGTGTGTGTGTGTGTGTGTGTGTGTGTGTGTGTGTGTGTGTGTGTGTGTGTGTGTGTGTGTGTGTGTGTGTGTGTGTGTGTGTGTGTGTGTGTAGGGAGAGGGAGGAAACACAGGACAAAACAAAACAGGTTTACAACAACAGAACAACACGCAACAGAACACACAAGATAGCAACAGAACAAAAAGCAAGAAAACACACAACAGCAAAACACACGAGACACTTAAAAACATCCTAACTTTCCCAAAAGACAGACTAGGAATAGTATGCTTGTTTTTATGGGGATATTCACATTATTTATGTAAGGGAAACCAGAATATGATGCAACTATAATAATGGATATTGAAACAGCTATGAATTTATGCTATTGATTCTAAAATAGAATAAAAGTTATACGATACTGTGAATGTATAAATACTGTAGATTAATAATAAATGTATAGTAAAAGTCATAGATAGACACATAACAACGAAACATGACATCAAAACACAAACATAAACATGAGTTTTAAGCGTGGACTTAAAACCGCTGAGGGATTTAAGCTGACCTCAGGTAGAGAGGGACAGGATTCCATAAAGTAGGGGCAGCAACAGAATAAACTCTCAAAACTCTGTCACCAGAAGTATGATGGTTAGATGGGGATGGAGATGGTTCATATAGCAAAAAAGGATGCAATGTAAATAAGTGGACATCTACGTAATAGGTTAAAGTTAAAAGATGAAAGATTAAATTAAACAACAACATGCTCCCTCGATAGCTCATGGTATTTTATGATATCTTATACATCTAGTTCCCATTAAAGTCATGTTTGAATCTTCGGGTCCCTCTAGCGTGAGAGAGGGGAGACCTGTTGAGAGATGTGTTATAGATGCCTCCATTAGCAAAATCAATTCACTTACTTAATCACACTCCCTCGCTCACTGGCTCGCTCACCCCATTCGTCTATTCACCCACTCTCTCTCTCTCTCTCTCCCTCTCTCTCTCTCTCTCCATCACTCACTCCATCACTCTCTCATACCTTTGGCTCTTTGACTCCTTCATTCATGTGTTCATTCTTTCATTCATTCTCTCATTCAATTACTTACTCTCCTTCATTCATTCTCTCTCTCTCTCTCTTTCTCTCTCTCTCTCTCTCACCAGGCCGGTTGCTGCCACTGCCTGCTCCAGGCCCTCTACTGCCTTCTCTGTCACCTCGTTGGCACCGGCCACTGCTGCGTCAGCTGCAGTATTAGCCTGATCAGTCGTCTTCTGGGCAACTGGGAGGGACACAGGAGAGAGAGAGAGAGAGAGAGAGAGAGAGAGAGAGAGAGAGAGAGAGAGAGAG
>NC_085011.1:7421329-7446329 GCF_963854185.1 Sardina pilchardus
GAGAGAGAGAGAGAGAGAGAGAGAGAGAGAGAGAGAGAGAGAGGGAGAAAGGAGAGAGAGAGAGATGTGTGAGGTATTTGTGAAAGGACAGCAGGGATTGTTTGCCAGATGCAGCACTCTGGTCTTTCACAAAGATGTTTTTCAAATCGTATTCCCATTGATGCAATTAGATGTAGTGGATGTAGTACCACAGTGGCAAAGTGTTTCAGGATGAATCTAAACCAAATCTGTCACTTTCGTTAAACGTCACAGTCCACTGTCATTATTATTTGATTAGGCCCCACAACACAGATAACCTTGTTCTTTATAATAAGATGAATTCATTCATATTTTAAAAGCAATATGAATGGGTATACACATGGACTATATTTACACAAAAACAAAAGAAAAGAAAACCTTTCATTGCAATCATGTGACTTGCAGCCACTGTACATTGACAAGCTGTTGGTATGATTCAAAGCTACAGTCGTTATAAAAAGGTTATTGGGGTGCTATACAAAACCATACAGGCGTTAAAGAACCCTATGGGTTCCTGCGGTGAACTCTACAAAATGGTCTAAAGAACCATTTAGGGGTGCCATATATGAATCATGCAATAGAACCATTTTTGGTTCTATATAGCACCTTTATTTTCTAAGAGGGTACCTAAAGTCCCAGACTAATGAGTTTCTGTTCAGCCCTGAAGGCCCATCAAACCCTGCAGCTCATATTGAGATTTCAGGATGCTATAAAGGGACTGTGTGTCATGGCACCAGCTGAAGAGGAGTTATCTACATGCGCAATATCCTCTCATCCTCCTTACATCAAAGTCAGCCATCACCAGCACCATCTGAGTGAGTCATCAAAAGACTGGTGTATGCCTTGAGCAACTGCGCGCTATTGAACGTTCCTTCCTCTCCACCCCCCACCCTCCCCCCCCCCTGAGGGAGTGGGGTCGGAGAGTTCAACTGGCAGGGAAAGGGACTGAATCGGATTGAAACTGCTGATTTAACTTCCACATTAGCTGGAGCTGTGAAGCCATGGCATTACAGCAAGGCTCATTGCAATTGGGATGATTTGCCCAGAGTTGGGTGGCCTTGCATCACTTTTGGTTGCGATAGACTTCCTTTCCAGACATAAAAGTCTGTTATCAGCCCGAGCTTTCAAAATGTTTTAGGAAATATAACTATTTTTAACCTCTCTGTGACGGGTTGATTTACCATGTCTGGCCGTCACTGGTTTTGGGCTCTTGTCCTAGTCTGAAGATCTGTGAGGTTTGCATCTGAGTTCTAAGATAGAGTCTGCATAAAAGAGAGAGAAAGACACATTGAGAGAGAGAGAGAGAGAAAGCGAGAGAGAGAGAGGGAGAGAGAGAAAGCGAGCTGACTCATAGTGGCTGTCAATCATAAAGTCCATTTTGCAGACGCTGGTGTCTGAGCCTCGGGAGCCGCTGGCACCTGCTGTAGGCTCAATGACTCAGCAGCACCCCACCTCCTCTGGTGGCCAGGCGTGGCCTCCGAGTCCACCCGCCTGCATCCTCCATCTCCCCCCCCCATCTTCCTCTCCTCCTCCTCCCATCCCCCCCATCTCTCCTCCAATCTCTCCCCTCCTCCGGTCGCTCCACCTTTCCTATGCCCACCTCACATCTGATTGGCCGACACCCAGCCTATTAGCTATTTATACGCCGGCCCATTTGACGTGGCCTTGAGAGAATGTAAAGAGATATGGGTGTGCTTTGGCCACCGCAGCTTCGGGTCATCTAAGAACCCAGCGGCTCTCTTTGTGGGCTTCAAGGCAGTGTCTTAATGGTCAGCAGTTTCATTTGCCATCTCCTTGCCAAATACCTCTCCCTCTACACACACACACACAAACACACACAAACACACACTGAGAGATGACAATCCCAAAACACAGCGGGGCAATTGCTCTGTCACTAGTTTGGAGTTTAATGCAGTTTTAAACTGGAGTTGGGAGTTGGAGTTTAAAACCGTGTTAAACTCCCAACTAGCCAGCAATTGCCCCTGCATGTCTAAACAGTGTTGACCCGAGCACAAAGATTGTTTGTTTATCTGTATTTGTGGAGTCCAGAGGGTGTGTGCAAATCCAATCAGGCAAGCATGAAATGAAACCTATTGGACAGAGGTGGCGAAACACACTCTCACTCTCGCAACAGCAGGTCATCTGTCATTAGCATCTTGGCTCCAATTGAAAAGCTCCCTTTAACTGACTCTCATTGGATTGGAGTTGGAGAGCTCATCCCATGAGGCTTTTCAACACTTCTGATTCCCAATTTCCAATTGCTGTTGTTGACCCAGAGGCTCTCAGTGTGGTGCTCTACAGTAACGGTTGATGATGTTCTAGTGATGTTGTAGGACGGTCCGGCCCAAAACACTTCTGGAGCCAGTCTCCAGCCAGGACTCACTCACCATGAACGCACCTGAGGAATGTGGGCAGAGGGCTTTAGTGAAAGAGGGCGGGGGGAGGGGGGGTATTACGTTATCGGTTATGTGAACCAAGCATGTCTCAGTCTCATTCTCTGTAGCAACCTTCACAGATCTAGACAGTTTATGAAAGCAAATGAAATGTGAGTAAATAGAAAATGCTTTGGCAACCTTATGTATGTGGGTATAGCTATGTGGATCAATTTTGTGTAGTTATGTGGATCAATTTGGTTCTTGTTCGACCTTAATAAGAGAATATGAGACTACCGACATATGCAGGTCAGTACATCTGACTGATGGTACAGGAACTGTGTAGAGGAGACTAGACACAAAACGCCCACTGCACAGCACTTGAACCAGAACAGATTTGAGTACAAGCGCTGAATTGGAAGAGATTAGGGGATCCCTGAAGTGTGTGATCACAAGAACAAAAATAAGCCCTCCACACTGGCACAAGACCTTCAAAGAGGAAAGGAAACCCTCGTACAAAGAGACGGAGATAGAAGTGTTTTAGATGGGGAGATGAAAAAGAAAGAGAATGGTGAAGGATGTTGATTATTATATGCATTATGGAACATGGAAATGCAGAGAAGCATTTCAACACAAACAATGTTACAGTTCTTGTCGGTGATGTCAGTCCATAAAACAATAAAATAGGTGCAAAAAAATCAAGGCTCTGAACCAGCTTTACCAGTAAATCCACAAGTGCAATGAAACAGCTGGAAAAGGTGAAAAGAATAGCTACCATCATCATGAAACTTCCTAGGGCTGAAAATCTAGGTCTACACAAATGACATGGAAAATAACCAAAACAATCTAGTCAAACCTGTTCATGATAATCTTTACGTCAAACTGCAATGCGTAGTCCAAAATGAAAACAAATGTGATTGACTGGCAACCATAAGCCCTATCAGATAGTGTTTGCAGCATAATGTTTGTGTTGCCAGGCAACACAACATCTGTACTATTGCCACCAATCCACATGTAGATCTATTTATTGTGTATTGACATGACATTGACGTGTGAGCTGATTTGCAGTTTGAATTCACAGCCCTCAAATGCCCTCTACTCTAAATGACTTTCGTATGTAGCTTAAGAAACTCAGAAATTGGCTGAGTTGGAGTCTGGAGAGGGACCATTAAGGGGTACTGTAATCATGAAGAAAGATATGCGATGGCACATGCCTGACAGTCCCCTTCATTATGAAGCGCCAGAGGAGCCATTAACAGCAGGGTACCAAATGACACACACACAAGAGGAGTTTCTCACACTTAACGGAAATATACTGCCTAGCTCAGTGGATGCATAAGCTGCTGTCCTGTCCCCTCCACATTAAAAGGGTCGGTATGCCCGGCTTGGTCCGACACCATCAGAGACAATACAGCAACCTTATAGTGATTATTTTTTATTTGCTTTGACTCTCTGTCTACAGCAGAATTAAAATGCCTTCACCCGTGCTCACTAATGCACTCTTCTTCTCAGATAAAAGCAACAGCAAACCACGTGGACTAATCAATACAAAGAGAATGGTCTGATTACTTTGTTAATAGGCTGACTCGGTGCTACATGAAAACCACTTTCCTTGGCTATTATCTTTCTCTGATTAAATAGTGATTTCATCGAATGTTTCTGACAATGTACCATCTCGGAAGAGAATTTGATTTGCTAGCTGAACCTGCTAAATGACACATGACGTAGCTTCAACTTTACCTAAATGTGCTTAGTATGCTGGTGGCTTCACCTTCAACAATTTAACTCCACTGGGGGAGACTGCTTTATTTCTCTCTGCCTCAATCTCCCAGTTGTGTGCAGTTCCACCCCTTAGCCAGCAGGGGGACAGCAAAGATGATGAGCAAGGCTCCCCGTCACGCCCCTATCGCCTGTAGCTGCAGCCACTCCCTGTAATGAAGCAGTGGCGCCTCTGCAGAGGACATCCCATAAAGCACTTCGGTGGCCGAACCTGCTACGTAATGGGAGGGCGGGCCAGAGCATCATATTGCTGCACACAGTCAAATCAATGATGAGACAGGCTGTAAAATAAGACTCCAGGGGCAGCACAGGAAAGCTTGACAAGGCTTTAACCTACTACACACTACGCTGTTGTACAGAGAGATAATTGATGAATTAATCTTCGGTTCAATCCAGACACCATATCGTATCCGCAATATTATAGTATAGCTTGCATACATAACATTGATGACTAACAAGGTGATGAAAATGTCCATCTAGATCAGTCAATCAATCAATCAATCAATTCATTAATTAATGAAGGAAAATATGAAAAGAAAGCTTTTAAATAGAATCTGGTTTCTCTGAAAGAACTGCCATGCCTATTATGCTGGTAAAGAGAGAGACCTCGGTTATAAACACACTCTCTCCTAGTTCTTGTGACACTTTTGGTGAATGCACCCCTGTTTAGAAAATAAGAGATGGGATAAAGGCGCGTGTCCCATTTCCAGATGTGGCCCCCCACGCGCCTGTCCTGGCCTGGTGACAGAGAGGCCAGAGGGGACCCAAAGGCCTGCCGGGTCCAGGGTTGGGAGGTGTCTCTGGTGTTGTGCTCAGGAACAAAGGAGGCTTGTTGAGAGGAATCTTACGGGTTGGATGAGAGCCTGCAACATTTAGCCGGTTGCCAGCTTTGTTTTAAAAAAAACCACTCACAAAATGTGTGCAGGTTTGCACGGCAGTGTGCAACCACATACACAAAAACAACGGCAAAAGCATACACATAAGTGCAATTTCTCTGTCGCTAGTTTGAAGTTTAACACAGTTTTAAACAGGAGTTGCAGTTGGGAGTTGGAGTTTAAAACCGTGTAAAACTCCACATTAACAACAATTTTAGATGTACATGTAAAATTGCTCCATAAACATGAACACGTGTGCACATACACAGACACACGCACAACCACATGTGCACACAGACACACACACACACAGAAACATGTACATGTGCACACATTCACACACACAAACAATCACATGTGCACAAAAAACAACCACACTTGCACGTCACGTACACACACACACACACACACACACACACTCACTCACTCACTCACACACACAACCACATATGCACACAGACACACGCAAATGCATTGAAGGAATCTGATGTCTTCCTCATTCCTCAACTCTGCATTTCCAGGTGATACTTTATCTGTGCCTCCATCATGAATGGCTGTCCATCTCTGGTGTTGCTCCCCACCCTTTTGTTTATCTCCAGGAAGCACCGTTGCATTTCAAAGAAACAAACAAAACACAAGGCCCATAAAAAAACGTTTAGGACCCGGCCTGCTTGCACGCCGGACTTGGCCGCGCTCGGTTACGCCCTTTGACCTTTGCGCTCCGACCCCTTCTGCCATCAGCATCTTGCAGGACATCCATCTTTGAGCAGGAAATGTGTTTACAACTCCCACCTCAGACGTTAAAACTTCAGCAAGGCAGGAGGTCTTGAGTTGCTGCTCCTGTCATCTCAAAGCCACATCCATTTAGAAGTCATTTCGGCCCGCGGTCGCACATATCATGTTCATGGCGCTTCCACTTTTTTTTCCACCCGAACAAAGTCTTGTCACCTCGGGCCCAGCCGGGAGCAGGCAATTTACGACGCGAGCCGTATTCATTGGAGGAGAGGTTTTAAAAGGGCCATCCATAATTCCAGTTTAGTGGTCCCTTTGTGGCCGCGGGGAGAGCACAGGCTGTGACAGCTCTGAGGCTGGGTCACAGAAAGTGCCTCAGCGGGAGTCGGGCTGCTGATCCAACACTCAAAAGCGCCGAGGTTAAATATGTGAGAATATCGTAGAGCCCCACTGCTAGCAATGGAGAAGAATGTCTAGAGCAACAGTCAAACAGTCAAACCTTGACTTTCGCATAAAATGAACAGTCGTTTTTAGTACTTGTGGCTGACATTATTACCGCTATGCTCTTTAAATACCTGTACCCAAATCTTTTAATACATATTTTATTTTTGTTATGATAATATAATTCCAAACTACAGTTTAATGGTTAATGGTTAGGAAAAGCAACAGAACGGTGTGTGTCTGCAGCTGTGTTAAAGATGGCCGGGGGAACACAAGCGTAAGATGAAAGGGTTTGATCAAAGGACAAGGGCCTTTGGTTTCATCCTTTTCTTCTCTCTCTCCTCCCTCCCCCTCTGCCCCCACCTCCACGATGGCTCCACAGGTGGCATCCTAATCTCCACTCCACTGGCATCATCTTCAGCTGAAGCGAATCTGTTCAAACATGCCCCCACACTCCCTCCCCTCCAATTCCCAAATGTAGCAGATTTGTCGCCCCCTGCTGGTCATCTGGGAGAAAGAAAAAAACAACCTTCATTGCTGATTGCTCGTGCTGGGTGCCTCACAGTGGCTGCCAAAAAAGGCCCAGTATCGCGTCTGTGATCGCTCAGCCTCTTGGCCATACATTTTGGACCGCGTTGAAAAGTAAATGAATTAGACCCATACATCACGCTCCACTGGAGTTTTGTGTTCTTTTTCCCGCTCGTTTGGCACCATCAGCTCTTCAACTCTTCGACGTTTCACCCCAGAGCAACTCGCAGTGACTCGACTCAGAGCAGACATAACATCTCTGAGCGTGTTCACAAGCACGGTGTGATACCTTGTTTTTACACCCTTGTTTGTCCTGAGTGGATTGCCAGGGCAGGTAGAGCTCCCCACATGAGGGAAAAGCATATACGAGTCTCTAGGCCCCTCTGACACACTCGAGTAACACGGACCTCCACGCCTGCAACCTTTCAGGGGGGAGAGAGAAAAAAACAACCCACCCTGAGCCAGTTGTTTCCTTATGACCAGGAGAGAAGGAGAACAAGAGAAAACATTTTTCTTTTTAAAAAACACCATTCAATCACTTCCAGTCGGTAGGGCTCGTATGTCCGCGAGTCTCTCAACCCGTCGCTCCGGCCCGTGAGCCTCAGTCCGTACAGGAGCTGATGAACCAGAGCGGAGAGAATAATTAAAGGGCTCGTTGCCACAGTAACACATGCTATAGTAAACAATAACGCCTATACTGTTTCAAGTAAAACACTGACTCACGCTCAAGTCAAACATCAGGGCGACATTACTCTCCGCACTCTCTCACACCCGCCACTGCCAACAAACCGGGGGCTCCCAAATATTTGAGCGCTTCGACAATGATATGTATGGGAAACCAGAGGCTGAGAAAGGAGAACGGAAAGGGAGAGTGAGGGAGAAAGAGATTGTCACTACAAGTAGGGCATTTTCACTTGTTCCTTACACACCCAAATCCCAGCGGCTCAACATACATGTGTCCCACACCAGTACACACACGTGCTAACCCCCCCCCCCCCCCCCCACCACACACACACACACACACACACACCCCAGCCCAGCTCCATCTCCCCCTCTGCTTACATACATCCCTTTCCTGAGTGCCTGAGGAAAAGAGGGAGAAGAGAGAGGTGATAAGACCATCTGAAATTCCGTTGACCTGCCAAGAGAAATGCGCTGCTTCCTCGACGGCCCTGATTGCCGAGCGGCTGCAGGGGGAGTGTGGAGGGGACAGTGTGTGTAGCAGCCCGGGCTCAGCGCCTCCTCGGTGCCTCCTCGACTCGGACGAGGGCCGGGAGCTGCGCACGCGCGCGCTCAGCTCGGCTCATTGTTCCAGGCCCCCGCGACCTTTCCACGGAGGGGGAACCGGCTCGGGGCGGGTGGGAGGTTCATTTCCGAGGATTGTTGGAGGGCTTTGAAACCATTAGACAGAGAGGGAGAGAATGGAGGTGTGTGTGTGTGTGTGTGTGTGTGTGTGTGTGAGTCTCTCTGTGTGTGAGTGTGTGTGTGAGAGTCTGAGTGTATGTGAGTCTGAGTGTGTGTGTGACTGTGAGTGTGTGTGCCTGTGAGTGTATGTGTGTGTGTTTGTTTGTTTGTTTGTGTGTCTATGTGACTGAAAGTATGTGAGTCTGTGTGTGTGTGTGTGTGTGTATGTGTGTATGTGACTGTTAGTGTCTGTGCGTGCGTGTGTGTGTGTGTGTGTGTGTATGTGACTGTTAGTAAGTGTGAGTGTGTGTGACTGTGAGTGTATCTGTGTGTGTGAGTGTGTGTTTGGGGGCGGGAATGGCTAAGAGGGATGGGGGGCCTAAAAGGGGAGGGGTCTCCATGTCTGAAAGGAGGGAAGTGATGAAGAGAGGGTGGGCTTTTCTCTTTTTTTTGGGACGATGGGGGGCGGGGAGTTTCCAGCAAGCTGTCTGAAGCAACTGCTTTAAAACAAATAGCCATCCCACTCACTCGGAGGCTTCAGATGTTTTGGCAGCTAGCGGCTGGAAGTGTCGGAAGGAACAGGAACGGGACCAGACACACACACACACACACTCACGCGCGCAGGATGACAGCGGTCGGGGAGCTGGTGCTCTTGCTGGGGCTGCTGCTGGCAGCGCACTGCGACGTGCGCGCCAGGGACCCCGAGCTGGAGGAGGAGGAGGAGGAGGCCACGGCGGGGGACTCCTACGGGGGACGGGCCGGCTGGGACCGGGGGGTCCCTTTCGCGGGGGGGTATGGGGGGCACCACCACCCCGCCACCAGGGGGCACGGAGCGGTGGATCTCCCCGGGGGGGCGGCACGCCATCACCCGAGGGACCAGCGGCAGGCTCACGCCATGGGCCACGGGCAGCAGCAGCAGCAGCAGCAGCAGCACCCCCTGGGCCAGCAGGAGGACACGCCCGCAGGGGATGGGGGCACCGGGCCCCAGGGCATACCGGCCCGCACCGGGTGAGTGTTTGTGGTCTCTTTTATCATGCCAGGCCAGATGTGGGACTTCCCTCTCCATGCTTTGCTCGTGTAGACACGCACACACACTCACACATACACACACACACACACACACACACATTATTTCCTCTCTCATTCAGAACTTGAAGAGAACACCCACCTGAGCAAGCTCGCAAAACACGCACACACACACACACACACACTCTCATACACACTCTCACACACACCGGTTAGCTCGCAAACACTCTCACTAATTAAAGCAGAGATTCCAAATTTATATGTTTTGGATCTCATTATTTTCCTTGGAGAGCCACCCAGGTTGAAGCACTTCAACCCCACATAAACTCAGCGCCATAAAGAAAAGCACTCTCACAAATACACAGCGTCTCTCCCCCCCTGGTTCTCCTGCTCTTTTCCGTCAGCACTGTCAACTCCCTCTGACCCTTTCGGCATGCGCTGCTCTCTTTCTCTCCCTCTTTCTCTCTCTCTTTCTCCCCCCCCCCCCCCCTTCACTTCACTCTCTCTTTCTCTCTTGCTCCGCTATCTCTGTAATCTCTTCTGTAATCACCACTAAGCTGATGGAAAAGCCAAACAAGAGCCCCAGTCTCAGACGGCAAGCGTTTATGTATCTACCCCGACTCTCGTACACAAACGCGGCGCTCGCTGCCTGGCCCCTGCCCCCCCCTGCTCTGCTTATTGGCACTGGACCGGGGTCCCCTGGCTAGCGCCGGTGTCATAGGAGCGCACATGTTTTCCTTTACGCGCTACTAATCAATAGTAATTCATCTTAATTGTTCCGGAAAAAAACTTGGGGAGCCCATTAGGTTTCCTGTACTTTTATGCGAGCTGACCCGGTGGGTTACGCTGGCACGGTTTTGATCTTCTTTTCAAGCGAGGAGCAAGGTTCATAGGGGGACTCGTCACGAACTTCAACCAAGATGCATACGTTACACCCCCTAAATTGGCCACTCACCGCTGCCCCGATACCCCGATAATGTGGGCCCAGGGGAGTCGTTCCCGGGGACGGAGCCATTTGTTTTTCTTCTTTTTTTTTCTCTTTTCTTTTTAAAGAGAAGCCACTTCAGAAGTCCTCCAAATGGGCTTTTTGTTCGAACAGGAAAGAGGAGGGAGGGAGGGAGGGTGCAGACCCTTTCCTCTGCCGTGCCACCATGGTGAAGGTAATAGGGAGCACATTGCGAGGGATGGAGAGAGAGTGAGATGGTGATAACTGGTGTTGTGGGCTGTGCGAGGAGGAGGTAAGAGGGTTCACACACACACTCACTCACTCACACACACACGCACACACACACAACGTGAGCCAACATGAACCTGAGTAAACACAAGATGTGGTTTTGTTGAGGTTACCTCACTGCTGCTCACGGTTCAGGTGATTGAATGACACACGCACGCACATACACACACAGACACACACAGACACACACACACACACACACACACACACACACACACACACACACACACACATAAAGCACCCACTGATATTCACACACTCTCAAACACACACACACACACACACACACACACACACCTGGGTTGGAAGCATAGAACTGGCTTGGAGAGATTTAATTCAGTTGTAAAAGGCGTCCAGTGGTGTGGAACAGGGCCTTGTTAAACAACAGGTGGAGGCCAGGGAGAAGAGGAGAGCTTGACGGGAATGTGGACGTGAATGTGGGTCTTTTGATTGACGTGACGTGAGGCTTTGGCACGAAGCTGAAGTGGGCAGCTGAGGGGCCAGGGGAGAACTCCAAAACACACTCCCCAAAAAGGCTCCAGAAAATAGGCTTAGTGTGAATGCGAAGGGGGGAGTTCAAGAGGTTGGGGGGGTTGGATAAGCAGACAATCCTACCTGCACATTGACTGTGTTGTTCAGTGCATCATAAAGCAATCCAACTGAAGTGAAGGATATTTAGGAGATGGAGTTTAAGTACATATATATCTACACATATGTCCACCACTAAGATTTTGTGCAGCCATTTCAAACAGCATCTCAGCACGAATCAGTGGACTAGAGAGAGAACATTAAAAAGGATTAAGAGTTCCAAATCCTGTCTGCCCGTCTGCATGCACCCCCTGGAAGTGCCTCATGGGTACCGGCTGTCTGGCCGGCCGCTCTAGCCCAGCAGGGGGCCTCGCCTGTGGGGTCTGCTGATTGCATCTCTCTGCTCCGGTTTCCAGAGCGGAAGCACCAGTCCCATCCGCCGCCGCCACCACCAACCGTCCGTCCTTTTGCGCTGTCCCACCCTGCCTCCCCCGATCCCAGGGACAGCAGGCATGGGGGCACTCCCTCCTATCGCCGCCATCTGATCGCTCTGTGGCTTCCTCCCCTCATTCTCCCTCTGTTGGTATCTCCCTCTCATGCCTTTGTTTCCGTTGCCTGGATCCTGCTAATGTCCCTCATGTTGACATTATTCTTTCACACACACACACACACACACACACACACACACACATATCCACTGCTTTCAGCTTTGTTTTGCTCTCTCTCTCTTTTTTTTTCTTTCTCTTTCTCTTGTTATTTATTTGGCATACAAGGCGCTTGGACATGGTTTTGTTTCTAAGTCCATGCTAAACTCCATGGTAAACAAGGTCTCAGACTAACTTTTGTCCAAAGCATTCTCCCCTCTGTTGTTGACTCCATTTTACGTGTCAGTATCAGTCATGGTGCTCTGTAGGGCCCAAGTGTCTTTGAACAGTGCCTAATACGCCAAAGCTTGGACTAAATGAAACATAACAGGACATAATGGGGTCTGTCTTATCTATCCCAGCTGTGGTGAGACGGCAGCAAGCAACTCCGAGCTTTTAGTCTGCGCCCAAGAAAAACAAAAAATCGTTTCTATTAATATTGACCTGTAATCCATTTCGAGACAGGGAGGCTTAGGGGCGCAGTGATAAACTGGTTACATGGAAGTCTTCATAACCCCGAACTGAGAGGAAGAAGCTCCCCTCCTCCCTCTCCCTCCCTCTGTCTCTCTGTCTCTCTGTCTTTCTCTCTCTCCCTCTCTCTCTCTCTCATTCCCAGCCTCCATGGACGAGCAATCCATCTTGGATGCTCACTTATTACTGAAACAGCTCCTTCCACAGGTCGTTCAGCTCCATGTTATGCTTTGCTGAGAACTTATCGAGCGTCCAACACAAACAGCCTTTGAGGTCGGTGAATGCACAGGGGCTGGAGACAGACCGGGAGCGTTGACATGAAGGGTGGAGTGGGGGGGGGGGTGGAGGGGCGGGGGGTGCGGAGAGGGTGTGCAGTAGCGGAAACAGCCGGAAGGTCAGAGGTTTGGTGCACGCATAGAGACAGCCGTGAGCACGCGTCCTGGGAGAGGGTCCGAGGATGAGGGGGCGGGGGGTGAAGAAATGGAAATTATTACCATGAATATGTAAACAACAACAAAGTGAAAAAGAAACATTTGAGAAGAAGGAGAATGAGGGTGATAGAGAGAGAGTGAGAAACAACAGGGAAATATGCAAAGGAAGAGAGAGAAGACGGAGATATATCAATCACTATATGACAGAGAAACTCTAAGAGCAGAGGAAGGGTGAAGGAGTGTCCTCTTCCTTCCTCTGAGGAGCTGGGTATGGCTGCTGCTGCTGCTGCTGCTACTGGGGCTGGTATTGGAGAATGGGGCTTGCTGGGGTGATGGAGGTGGGGTGGGGGAGCCGGGCATTGTGTTCTGACATGGGGATGTCCCCTCATGATGTCTGTGGAGGCAGGAAGTGACACGGGGAGGATGGAGGATGTGACACGGGGAAACTCTGAGAGGATGCACGGCTATCACGAGGGCAGTCCTGGAGGGCGGAGTGGGTGGCTGGCTGGCGGGGGTCATCGGAGAGGCATGTGGGAGCCTGGCAGGACAGTCCACTGGCAGGGATCTCCAGATAACACACACACATACGTCAAGAGATGACAGACTCCCGTTGCCGTGTAGATATGCTCAATGTAAACACGCGGCTCAGCCTATGGGAAGAGGCCGCAGTCTGCTGAGAGCAGGACGTTGTTGCATCAGAGCACTGGTGCATTGCTCTGGAGAGCATCTCCGATATTTCCACCCGTTTGAACCTCAACGCTTGAAAAGAAAAGAAGATAAACAGATTGAGTAACGCTCAACATGTGTGTTTTAGGATGTTTGCATTCCACTGGAAGGGTTTGGGTCCTTCGGTAAATAAGGGGACAGAGGTCTTGCGCAAGCTGGTCGCATTTGTGCCAAGAGGCATCATCCCCCCCAGTCAGGACATTTTTTTTGGAAGATTGTGGTTTAGGCGTCATCGCCGGAGATTTGTGTTTAGTCTATGAGGGCCACAGAAAGTGTGTGAGATCTGGGGGTGGAAGGGCTCGTTGTATACGCGGGGGATGAGCTGTATCTCAGCTTTCTCTGTAATTTGTAACACATTATCAAGGCTGGCAAGGTCGCTTGTGGTGTTTTTTTTATCAGCCTCACTTCATTCATCACATGTTCACCCAACTTTAAGTGAAGTGAAGAAATGTCCTCATCTTGAAAGCAACTGGGCCACTCAGCACAGGAAGTACACTACCTCAGTCTTTGCCACTTTCTCCAAACAAAAAGCTGTACGAACAAATGGCCAAAGTTTCCCACCATTGTCTTGCATTACATATTTGCTGGCTTGCCTTTTCACAGTCCAACCCCGTTGCTAAGGGACACTTGAATCCGAGGCGAGCCCCGAACATTAAAGTTGCATGTTTCCACGTGTGTGTTCGGTGTGTCTGTGTGCGTGTACCAGCTGTACCTTGACTCGTCGCAGGGGGTCTGTTTGGGCTGGAACTTGAGGACAAAGTCAAGCAGCCAAACACAATCTATTCTTGTCCACAGGGGCTGGAGAGTGGAGGTGCACTTAGCCAAACCCAGCCAGGGAGATGAAACAGCCTGGTGTGTGTGTGCGGAGGAGGAGGAGGACTCAGCAGCATAAGCCTGTCTGGAAACAGTCAGAGTTGGATAGATGGGAGGGAAAATAAATAAATAGACAGACAGAAAGGGAGTGAGAGAGAGAGAGAGAAAGAGAGAGAGAAGGGAGGAGGAAGACGTAATTATTTCACTCGCTTAGCCACTCACACAAAATCCTGATGAAGGTACGCAGCCCACACCAAATCAATTAACCCCCGTGACCGGTGACACAACGCAACTGGCTCCGTAACAGCACAACAGCCTCCTGTGCCTCCTGTGGGGCGTCAGGGCCTCTGGCTGAAGATGACAGACGGGCCGCACCTTGCCCTGCTCGGCCCGACCCATGAGTCAGTGGGCCAGCGGCGTGTTCCAGCTAAAACACCAAACATCGGAGACCCCCGCGCTCACTCCGAGCAGCACCACACGCCTCCCCCCAACACCCCAGCGCATACGTCACCCTTGGGGCGCCCAGGCGAGACCTGGGAAGACCTGGGGAGCCCGCTATCCCCCCAATTACTCCCTGACTTCTCGCTCTCTGATTCATTGGTTCTGTTTTAGGAGAGACTAAAGCAAACAAATGACCCCCAGACAGCCTTCCCAAATTACTCAAACAACTCAAACTTCCCTCCTTTTGCTCTCCCACTTAAGATACGTCCACGGTGCTTTTAAGTGAAAACAATCTCCTTCCAGACACGTTTTTTGGCCTCACACAAGAAATAATCTCTGTCCATACTGCATCTCTGAAAACATGTATCAGATTACCCCCACTGACCATACGGTTTGTTTACATTTATGTTAATGCTACATGAACCCATCAGGCCTACATGCTTCCAGACACTTACATTTGAACTTGCTGCGAGCTGTGGCAGATGTGGGGGCCACGGATTGGAATTCAAACCCCCTTCTGCTCACCTGCATCCCAGAACCACCTTGGTCAGGCGAGATGACCTCACCTCAGCGGTGCAGCGACCCCCAAACTCGCTCTCCTTCGTCTCCATTACGGGCAGACAGCTAGGCTGTGAGCCGGGGGTCTGGAGCAGGTTAACGCAGCTCAGGTTCTGAGTAGGACGCTTTGGACGTCTGGGCAAGGTCAGGGAAGGACACCTGGTGGGAAAACAACCTTCCACACCCACCACCCTCCTCCCCAAGAGGGGCCAAGAGATCAATCCGTCAGCGCCACCACCATGGTGGACGGCTGTTTTGTTGCCCTGTTGGCTTTGAGGAGTGTTGGTAAAGGAAGGAACTCCAGTGCCTTGCCTGTACCATGTCAGGAAGAGACAAGCCCAGCGGTTTGTGCCGGACTTGGCCAATGTGGGAAAAAGAAAAACAAACTCATGAATCAGGGATGTCGTAAACTATTAGGCAAACACAACAACAGTTGACTTGAGAAAATAAACAAATTGCTTCGGAGTCCGTTTTCATTACCACACAGACAAGAATTAAGCGGCTCCATTGTGTCCCCACTGTATGAGGAAATCGTGTCCTCTTGATAGGAGGCAGTCCAACATCTACCATATTTAAAAACACAGATAGTGACTTCATATCAATAAAATAACAAATAACTTCTTAGTTCATGTGAAAACAACACTTAGGACCTCAAATGGTGTTTTTCTGTCCTTTCCCCTTCAATAACCAAAGGGCAGTAGCATAGCAGTTGTAATCCTGGTTGTTTTTTAATACGATGATTTAATACCTGACCTTGAGATGTAACATGGAAAAAAGCATCAATCATGTAAGATATTTTAATACATTTATGATAATGGCAATATTTTAAAAGTGTTTGACATGATAAGCTGGCCTCTTTAGACCTCCCTAATATTCACAGATGTATATGTTAGAATCAAAGAAGCATATATATTGACCTAGAATAAGTAGGGTTACTGAGGTATCATTTTAAAAACAATGAGCTCTTTCCTGTGGTTAACATGACCAGGTCAAATGAAGGGTCTTCCTGTCTCCATGAGGTCCTCCGCATATGTAACCTTCTGCAGCAGGAATTCCTCAGTGAACGAGGAAGTCTGCCAGAGAGAAAGGTCTGAGCAAGGCACACTACAAAAGCTTCAAGACCCTCTGTTACAGCTGTATTGTGTCTGCTCACATGATGTATTCATTTGACAACTTCGATTATCTTGAATTTCCCTTTGGGGATCAATAAAGTATCTATCTATCTATCTATCTTATTTATCTGTCTATCTATCTATCTATCAACAATTTAAATTTAAGGCAACATGTGAAGACAACGTGTAGTGTTGTGTTGAGTGTGAGTGTCGAGTGAGACAGAACAGTGAACAAGTTCTGCTCTTACCTGTAATATGCTGCTATGATCGTTTCAGTAAATCTCATTTTAAAACCGTCTCCTTGTGTGCAGGAACTGGTGTGCGTATGTGCATCGGCGCGTGGTCACCATGGCGGTGTCCTGTGGGACGGAGAAGTACACCATCAAGTCCCAGAGCCCCTGCCCCAGCGGCTCGCCTGACTGCCAGATCATCATGTGAGGGCAACCGACTAGTCGCACATCCCCTCAGACACACACACACACACACACACACACACACACACACACACACACACACACACACACACACACACACACACACACACATACACACACACACACACACACACACACACACACACAAACGCACGCATACACACACACACACACACACACACACACACACAGAATCCCTTCTAAGTGACATGATTTGTCTTAGCAAGAATGTTCAACCTTCAAACCATAAACATGGACATTCATATACTGTATACACTGTACTATTAAAAAGAACAGCTCTAGTCTAGTAGGCAGTCGTGACCTACTGGTCAGGGGTTTCAGGCTGGTAACCGAAGGGTTGCTGGTTCGATTCTCGACCAGTAGGAAACAAGTGGGTTGGGGGGAGTGTTGAGCGATGCTCTCCCAAGCCCACATCCAAGTGTGTGCTTCACCTCACTAATTCACTAATTCCCTCATAGGATCAAAAGAGTATATATACTTATATACTTAAATAATGTTGGTCCTTCTTGAAATTGTTCTTCTGTGTGATGTACTCAAGTAAAATATGTTAGACCAAGTACAGGGCAAGTACACAAGACAAATTAATTCTTACATTGTACAGTGCCCAAGTTGCCCTATGTGGAGCTTTAGATGGCTGACAGGTACTACATGCTGCCTTTTAACCCTGTGGTGTGTGCAGGTACTACATGCTGCCTTTTAACCCTGTGTGGTGTGTGCAGGTACTACATGCTGCCTTTTAACCCTGTGGTGTGTGCAGGTATAAGCTCTCTACACGGCCGGTGTACCGGGAGAAGCAGAAGATCTTCACAGCCTTACTATGGCGCTGCTGCCCTGGCCATGGGGGAGAGAAATGTGAAGACTCAGGTATAAACACTCATACACACCTACACACATGGGGGCGCGCACACACACACACACACACACACACACACACAGAGAGGCAGAAATCCCCCTCTAAACACACTGCAAAACACAATGCCAAAATCATTCATCAGTGGCACACTGATCAAAGCCTGTTGTTTTGACACACCACACACAAGTCACAGGATGCGAGTCGGCACACACACAGCTAGCTCCGCAGCTAAGGCTCTTTCAGCCTGGAGATTTATATTTTCCAAGTGCTAATATAGACCAGACTTCCTGTGTGTGCACCAGCGCCATGCTTCCCTGGAGAGGTGCATACTGGGAAAGGCGTGTGTTTACAAAATCTCAGGCAAACCCAATATAAGTGAGCCCCCCCAACACACACACACACACACCCCTCCATCTTCTCTCTCTCTCACTCCTCTTTCGCCCTCTCTAGTTCCAGAGGACCATGTCGCGGACCCTCAGGCGCCCACTGTGGCAGGTAGAACCCATCCAGGAGATCCATGGACCCCCGCACACCATCCAGGTAGGCCCCTTGCCTGGACAGGAAGGCCAAACCCCTGCTTACCTTCGCCAGCTCTCTGGCTAATTAGGGAAGTAATGTGCGGGCCAGGAGTGAGCACGGACTGAGCCAGCAGGAGTGAGTGAATGTTTGTGTTCCAGCCTACTGGACTGTGGGAAGGTCATCACCTCCCCTGGGAGGCAGGAAAGGGTGTGTGTAAATGTGTGTATGTGTGTGTGTGTGTGTGTGTGTGTGTGTGTGTGTTTGTGCTGTCCATTGGAGGCATAAAGCAAGGCCACAAGTGGGGCGTCACTCATGATGGCTACCTCAAAAAAAAAAAAAAACATCACACGTCACAAACTCAAAAACAACACAAAAACATCACACGCACTCCGGACCAAACTAATGGCGAGTCCAGGCTGGCAGCTAAATACCAGGGCCCCTAAAAATAAACCCCTGGCCTTTTCCAAGCGGCTTCAGGACACAAACAAAAGCAGCCCGGGACAAAAGAGTAAATTCCCAAGCTGCTGACCAGCTCGCTCCAAGACCCTCCACGCCTCTTATTGACCGAGCTTCCCGAGGAGAAAGCTCCCAGATAATTAATCCTTCAGCTCCACTGGAGTCAAATAACCGCCGCAATACTCTCGCTTTCTTCCTCTTCATCTCTTCCTCTCATACATACACATAAGCCTATACACAATCATACACACACACACACACACACACACACTCAGGAATAAAGAAACCAGCCTTTTGCATAAGTTAAAAATGCTCCACTTGACTGCGTTTTCATTCCACTGTGTTAGCGCCAAACAAAATGGACTGAATGCAACACTGATTTCTTCAGGAAGCCTGGCAGTGCATTTAGTAATGTCTATAGCAGTGTAATTTACCATTGGTCACACATTTACATTTCAGTCATTCAGTCGACACTTTCATAGAAAATGACTTCCAGTACAGAGAGTCCATTGCCACTGATGTGTGTACGTTAGTGTGTGTGCTTCCATGGGTGTCAGACCCATCACTCTCCCAGCTGACCTACAGCAGTGCATTGAGTGTACTGTAGATCTCTTCTTTCCTTCTTTCAGGAACTCAAGGACACCCACAACTTCTCAGGGACCCGAACTGGGAACAGAATGACTTTGAGGTGTCGGGCAGTGAGCTGTACGAGGCCCGCGGGACGACAGCGGAGAACGACACGTCCGCTGACCTCACCTACGACTACCCACACAGCCCCCAAGACCACGCAGACCATGACCACAGTCAACATGCCCGAGGAGGTAGGCCAGCTGGAGAACACTAAACACACGTGTCGTGTCATATCAGATGTGCTGCTTCTACTGTAGGCTCTCCACATCCGAACACTCAGTAGCCAAACTATCAGAGTAAGCAGCCAAAGATGATGATTCATTTAAACATTTAAACTCAACACAAGAAATACAATACCTCCATCTTTGCCACTCTACGACCAAATTTTGCCCTCATTTCTCGCCATTGTCTTGCATTACATATTCTCTCTCTCTCTCTCTCTCTCTCTTGCTTTTTTACAGTGCAACCCCACTGCTAGAAGTGAATTTTCAATACATACATAATGTCCTGGTGGGGTGGCTATTAAGTGAGGGATAACAGCCGCCGAGGCGACTCATTATACGGAATTAATGACACGTCAGGGAGTTCCTTGCCTCTGTCTCGTCCATTACGTCTGAATAACGGGACACATCGGCTTCCTTATCCCTTACATAATGACCAGCGTTCTATACTCAATCCCTTACTTTAATAGCCACCCCTCCGGCCAACCAGAGAAGAGTATTTCTTCTCTCCGGGTGATAAGCATACATATAGAATAGATGGACGGATGGTTGGATAAATAGACGAATGTCCGATATATAGCTGTCTGGTGGGAAGGTGAACACAAGTAAATCTCTATCCTCCAAAATGCCTCGTGGATCAGTGAAAGCGCACAGTTCATCCATAGTCGGTCTCTCAAGAGTTGCACCTCTGACCCTCTTTAGTGCCTGGCTCTATCGGTAGACTTGTAGGGCCCACAACAGATCTTCCAGGAGATTATTACAGATTTTGTGCTGAACTGTTATCTTAAGTGACATAGAGCACTGCCAACTAGACAAATTGCTCCCGCAAACATAACATTAAGCTGTTAAAAAATGTATTTGAAAACATTCACTGATATGGCCGTTTTTAAGTTTTCCCACAACTCATTTAAACACGTTTTCAAAAATAGTTGACGTGGGAAGGTAAAATATACATACAAATCAAAATATTGGTGTGTGGGCTTCCGTCTACCCAACACGAGCTTCCAGAGATGTTATCAGCTGCAGTCTAGTCAGCAGTATGTTAGTCTCATCCACATCCTTAAACAGAGAGAGAGAGAGAGAGAGAAAGAGAGAGAGAGAGAGAGAGAGAAGGAGAGAGAGAGAGAGAGAGAGAGAGAGAGAGAGAGAGAGAGACAGGGACAGGGGTGGGGGCGGTGGGGGAGTTGTACGATTGAGAAGGCAGTAAATATCCCTGACCTGTGCTGGGGGGGCGGGGGGGTTGGAGGGGGGGGGGGATTGGAATCTACGGCAGGGAGCATTTCCACGCTCCCGCATGGACTCCTCCTCATCTCACTGTCCCGTGCTCTTCCGCCGATCCCTCACCCCTGCCTGCCACCCCCCCGGCCTCCATCGCCTTACCGCTTCCTCCACAGGAAATCCTCTCTTTCTTCTGGCCTGCAGAAAGAGCGCGGCCGTGCATTGTCCGCGTGGGAGCGTGATGTAAGGATGCTGTGGGAATGACAGAGGGGGTTCAGATATAGAGCCGTCCCCTCGCCTCTTGCATCCGCACATTGGAAGGTGACGCACGCTTCCTGGCCGGCGCGGCGGTGTAAATTTTGCCCCATTACGTTACACCGGCGGTCCAGCTATGTCCACTGAATACGTCACGCCACGCCGTCTCTGAAACTGAAAGCACTGAAAGAACAGTCAAATGTCACTGTGACCGCAGCTAATTAAACCATCACAGTGATGCTTTAATCCAACAAAGTACCGATTAGATGTTCAAAGCTGACCACACACGAGCTTCAGAAAGGGGAAGGGAGGAGGTGTAACGTTTTTGTAGATTTGGGTGATTTCTTACTGCTGCTCAGGGACCACCCTCCCACTGACCTTGTGGCCCTCTACGGGGACCAGAGAGGGAGCTGAGGACTGTAGGAGCCCCTGCTCATCTCCTGGTGGAAAGAAAACAACCGAGGACTGATAAAATGGCCCCTGGGTGGCCCCGACACACGCACACGCACACACACACACACACACACACACACACACACACGAACACGCACACACACACACACACACACACACACACACACACGAACACGCACACACACACACACACACACACACACAAACACACACACACGCACACACACAGACACACACACACACACACACACACACACACACACACACACACACACACACACACACACACACACACACACACACATTGCTGAGGGTAAGCAGACTCAGCATGCGGCACAAGCCGAGTCTGGATCCTGTCCAGATATCAGGAGAATGGCGTGTGGAAAATGGACAGAGGGCCGTGTGTCACGTTCTCTCTCACACACACACACACATATGCGTGGTCACACACAATCAGCACCACACACATGCTTATTCTCTGTTAAGGGCAGGACAAACACACATACAGGCACACACAAACATACTAGATTAAGCACCTAAACACACATATACTGTAGATACCGACACACACACACACACACACACACACACACACACACACACACACACACACACACACACACACACACACACATACACAGACACACACAGACACACACACAGGGAGCAAAAATGTTTCTCAACATGTGAAAAACAGATGCATACACATTTTAACAAACATCCTGTTTTTCCATCATATTGGAATGTGGTCCCAAACATATTCAATCACACAAGCTCAAACATTCATATACCAACCATGACTATGTACTGTATGTGCTTGCCTGTGTAGATACCTAGCCATATTCAGTCATGTACATTTCAGCACATGTTCACACCTACCACCACACAAAGCATTTAACACATTTCCAGCATATCCACAAATACGCACGCACGCACGCACACACACACACACACACACACACACACACACACACACACACACACACACACACACACACACACACACACACACACACACACACACACACACACACACACACACACACACACACACACACACACACACACACACACACACACACACACTCACACACACAAACATACAAATCCACCTAAATGGGTTCTGGTGTTCCTGTGAAAGCCCTAGGCTGATGGGAGATCATTTAAAAGCAGCTGAGGTCATGGCGGTAGCCTCTGGAGACATCCTACTTTCCAACATGAAATCACTGTGTGACCTGGCAAACAAACATGCACACAATCAAAGGAGGGAAAACTATGTATGGGGGTGGATGATGGCGGAATATTTCACATGATCTATTTTTGGGCTGTGACAAAGAAGTCCTTGTTTTATTTAACAATGACACCCTTTTTTCAGTGGACACAGAGCAACAACAATAACAAGATTAAATCTGAATTAATCTTGAATGTTCAGATACACTGTATTTTTTTTCATTTCTTGGGTCATTATTCAAACACCATCAAGATTATGCTGCATTTATACAGAAAGCCTTACTCCAGGGTATTCTCTTGTTACAAACAGGCAATAGAGATTGTTCTCAAATTGTCTCCAAGGGCCCCTCACTAAATGTATATTTATATATGTATGTAATACATAAATATGATCTAAATATTATCTCTATGATGATACATTAATGCATGGTGGAGCAGTTGTGACAATCAGTTGACCTGTGTTTGGATTCCCAAACCTGCCCCAAAACTTCCCAGCATTCCATCTGGGCCATCTTCTGAACTGTAGTCTTCGACGCTATACAGAAACACTATGCTTAACCACTCCCAAACTGATAAGTTGTGTTTTTCTACATACACCTCTGAGTCCTCGTTTCTGTGTTTTTGTGACCCTCAGGCCCCGTAGATGTGAACCTGCCCAATCCCCACTCCCCTGGCCTTGTGGCCCTTCCTCACATAGTTTCCATGGTGATGGCGCAGCTTCAGCCCACCTTGGACGGCTTCAACAACGCCTTGGGCCGCCTCTCCCAGGAGGTGGGGGGCCTGTCCCGCGACGTAGCCGCCCTCAAGCTCCGACAAGAGGAGGTGAGGGAGAGGGGAGGAGGGGACCCCGATCACGATCACGATCACGATCACGACACCCTGGGCCACGGAGTCGAGGAAACGCAAGAGGGGCAGGAGTACGCAACGAGTCGCTATGAGTTCCTGGAGGGGAAGCTGGAGGAGAGCTTCCAGCAGATCATCGAGCTGCAGAGGCAGCTGGACGACAGGCTGCACTCCCAGCATACAATGCTTCTCTACAACCTGACCATCTTCAAGACAGACATCGATTCCAAGATCAAGCGACAGCAGAAGAATTTACAGGTGTGGCCCCACAAACCATCTCTGATAGTAGCAAAGCATACTATTCTGTATCTGAGAATAGTGAACTGATTTTGTAAATTATAGATTCCAAATGTCCAAGTTTAGCATAAGGGAATAAGGAAATAGGGAAACATTTTTTTAGCAATCTCAACAATGTTTTAAGCCCGGATAAAGACCAAAGCTGGTTAAAACATGCTATTTTAATGTATCCTTCCTCATCACATACTTTATCTAGAGTGCCTGGATTACATTAATTCCACAATTTCCCACGCGCGCCCAATATACTTTTGTTATTTGTGTGCCATGAGCTGCTAGTCATCTGTTTTTAAGTCTGAGTCAGAGTTGACCCCAGATGCTTATGTACTGACTATAACCCAGTCTGTGATTTCCTTTGTAACACACACGTCCTGGGAGACTCCTTTTTTGGACTGCATTATTAGCTGTGACCAACTGATTATCATTAACAATTAGTCACTTCCTTTTGCCTCCCATGTGTATTCCATAGCTGAATCTCCAGGCCCTGAACTCCTCTATCTCAGAGCTGAGGCAGACCCAGGAACGCCAAGAGGAGGAAATACAGCGAACCTGGGACACACCCATCGAGAGACCGCTCGTCCCCGCTCCGGGCCGGCCGCCCAGCACGGACCCGTCCCACATCTGGGACGCCATCGCCCGTCTGGACGAGCAGGTGGTGAATAACACGGTGAGGGTGGACGCTTTGAGCGAGGCGACGGACAAGGGCATCGCCAGCCTGCAGAGCGGCCTCCAGGGGCTGGACGAGAAGATCGACGACACGGGCCGCAGGAGCCAGATCCAGTTCATGGAGACGGGTCTCGAGGTGGACGCCGCGCGGGCGGTGGTGCTCCAGCGGGTGGAGGAGCTGGCCAGCAACCTGACCCAACAAGGCCAAAAGGTGCAGGAGAACGAGAACGACGTGGACTATTTGTTCAAGCAGTTCTACCTTAACGTCAGCTCAGGCAGCGGGGGCTGCGACTGCCAGGCCTTGCTCTCCAATCTGGAAGGAGCCATTAACACCGTCAGCACGATAGCCAACGAGAACCGGAAGGCCCTGAACGATGAACACTCCAAGCCAGAGGGCTGGGATGACTGGATGCCATCCGTGGAGGACCTCAAGCGAGGGCTGAGTTATGTGCAAAACGCGCTCGCCTTTGAGCAGGAGAGAACCCGGGCCCTGAATTTCAACGTGTCCGCGCTGCAAGCCACACTCATGGCCAGCCAGCAGGACATCCAGGCCCTCCAGAACAAGGAGGACAAGAAGGAAGCCAGGGTCCAGCGCCTCCAAAGCTCCTTCAACTCCCTCCTGATGGACTCCACCCGTCACGCCGAGGTCTTGGAGGTGGTGCTGGGCATGGAGGTGCTGGAGTTCTCCAAGCTGCCCAAGGACAAGCAGAATGAAAACTCCATGCCGGCGACCAGAAAGTTGATCCACGATTTGAAGGAGCGACTCGCGTCGGCTCCAGAGACTGAGGCAGCGGACCAGCCCTCGGCGCTGAT
>NC_085011.1:7451329-7461329 GCF_963854185.1 Sardina pilchardus
TACAAACATTGCCTAATTTCAAATGAGAGTAAGTGTTGTTGATGTGGTTTAAAACTGAATAGCATAAATGCGCTTTTGAAAGTGGGATGTACAAATTGTTTTTAGTAACTTAATTTATGGAAAAGATTTTTTTTATTTAAGTGGCTGTATGTATAGCCTAGGCTGAAAAGATCAGATATACTTCATCTCAGAAGTAGTCTCAGAAATAGATTTTTATTTAATGTATTTTTTTATTTGTACGAGACTAAGCAAGAGTCAGGTCCGGTCAAATAATTGATCAAATTCTGTTTGGACAAAAGACCAATCGCTACCCCACTGCTAATCCTTAATTAGACTGCTGAAGGGAGTCACTGTTTATTCTTTCAGCAACAAAAAGGCCCCAAAGCTGCCAAGATGGTACCTGCCTGGGTCTCCTTCTATGGGCAAGATGGCAGCTTTTTGTAGGCGAACTTCAGGAGGTCTATACTGTAGAGTGTCACCGTTTATTCATTTGACCATAGAAACCGCCCATTTAGACATTTGACTGCATTACTGGACACAAATAGCATACTCCTAATATAGCTTTCACCAGTGTGCAATTAACTCCCCTTGCCACTAGGAGGCAGCAGACAAACTTAGACAGGCATCACACTAGAAATGATCAAAAGGAGCGTCACAAGGTTGTGTACTAAAATAATGTTATTTACTTATAAAGTGATACAATGAACAGTCTTTGTACAGAGTATGCTTTCTTTAGTAAACTCATAAGGCACCTTTACAACCAGATGCTGTACAAAAAAGGCAATTACATATTAGGGGGTTAATATAGATAACTTTCTTGAATATTACACCAAAACATGACTAATTGTGGTTTTCTGGAGAAGCATATTTAAATATCTACCATATGTACATTATGCTTTATTCCATAACTGCAAATTTTACAAATACAAGTTCTTGGACGTGCGAATTTGACATACACATGTGCACCTACACACACACACACACACACACACACACTCTCTCTCTCAATATCTCCGCATTTACACACACGTACACAAAAAACATGCCGGTCACCTCATATCTATACTCTTCATGATTATGAAACAATGCACAATAGTGGACATTCAATGCACTACTTTTCTCAGGAGACTAAAGGCTGACATTAGAGACACAGAGGAAGTGGAGTAGCTCCAAACCCTACATCTACTTGGCTATAAGATGCACTCTTTGACTATGTACTGGCAAAGCTGTAGCGAAAGGGACACATAGGAAGATCAGAAGGCTACACAACGGAATGGAGCAATGTTTGAGGAGAAAGCCATTGTGTATAGTAATTGTGTCTTCTCGTATTTTATCAGGTGTTAAGCATTATTTTTCAACATTATTTTCTTTCAAATATCACTCTGTAAAGAGTTATAATATATTTAGGTTAATCTTGAATTGATTTTTGTGTCATTTGTATATGTACAAGTTAAAACAAAGGGTTACCCAAATTAATGTTTTTCTCAGAGTGATTCCTGTACCAATATTGAGATCAACACTGATAAATAAAGCCATATTTGTTGACAACACATTACAGAATATGTGCATAAAAATCTTTTTTTTTTTTTCGGGAGGAAGCATCAGTTAGTGAACTCTAAAGATAGGGTAGCGCTGACATTTAAAGCAAAGTGTGTGAACATGAGTGAGGTCATTTCTGAGTTAATATTGCACGAGCATGAGTTTTCACTAGTTCCTGTAGTTGCTGTCTACTGGTAGGTGTCAGGCAGAAATCATCAGCCCTATAAACTCGATGGTATGAAGACAAACCACAAACAAGGTCTGAGTTGATATGCCCGACAGAGTTACAGCTGTCCCTTCCAGAGAGCATATTTGAAAACAGAGCACTGAAAGCATTGTATTGCACTGTGACATTATGGACCATATCGAAATCCAACTCAATCCGTACGCACTTGCAGAGAGTCAGTTGGAGAACTGTGTCATGGAATGCATGACCCTTTTTTGTCTTGCCTATTTTTCTGATAATTCAACCGGAACAGGCCTTTGCCTGGTCATACTTTTGATCTCTGGAATCTATGGAAATAAACAAACAAAACAAAAAAAAGGCTCTACAACTTAGCCAAGGAGCCTGACAGAATTCTTGGACTCTCCGCTGGATCTGACTGCCTGTTGGGTCTCCTTGCTCAGACAAAAAGCAAATTTTGCAAAGAACAAGTACTCTTTGGACCTGCAGAGGCCTAGGCAAGGCAATGGTGGCTAAGACATGTCTGGCTGGAAGCATGCTACACTGTTAAAGCTTGTACAAGTATAAAGGTATGCTGGACGTGAAAACATTGGCATATTGTTGTATGTCTTTTTAAAGTAAGCAGAGAAACAGTCATGAGCCGACACACTATCACAGGAAAGTGAGGAGCTCATATACACACACTCCGTACCATTTCATGAGCACTGCCCATTTTACGCGTCGCGGCTTTAAACCAACCAATGAGAAGTCAAGTCCAGTATCTAAGCCATGCACTAGGCAAACAGTTAGTGCTCTCTGCCACTCGTCCTCTCTTGACAAAGTGCCACGGGCGCACCTCAATGCCACCTCCCCGTGAAGCTGCCACATCATACCAGGAAGGGCTGTTTGTTTTCGGAGGGAAAAGGGGTCATGACCCTTCCCCCAAAAACATGCTTGCATAGTAAGACTCCTGAGAACCTGCGTCCAGGCAGGTTGAGTGAAAGGGGAGAACACTAGCTGGACTGTTGAATGGCAAATGCATTGCTATAAGGCTGCATCTCGAACTCCAGGACACTTCCGTATAGTGAACTAATGGTATATGCGCGTATGTGTGCACGTGTTTGTGTGTGTGTGTGCATTAGGTAGGTGTCTTAAGGTAAGCTGAGGATAAGCAGAGAAGCACAGCGGCATGGCTACAGCATGAACCATCTTTGCTATTGTGTTCATGGACCTGGTTTAAAAAAAATTAAAAAAAGCAGCCAAAATGACCAGACGGACACTTGTCACACAGTAGCACCACAATCATTCTGCAGCCTCAGGACAAGGCCTCATATGACCTGTCCCATTACTATAGCAACACAACCTACAGACTTGCTAGACCAGAATGACCTTCAAAAAGCACAACGCAGAGGAGGTCGGGAGTTAAGAATAGTACCTTGGTGTAGTGTTATGGCAGGAGGCAGAAACGGCACAAACATAAATGGATTGAGCTGGAAGCAAGGGGAAGGAATAAAAAAATATAAAACAAAAACATTGACAACAAAAGATTGGCCGAGGAATTTCTCTAAGGCAGTAAAGTTAGTTCGTTTTTCGTTTCCATTTGAGTCTCGGTGTGTAGTCTCGTATTCTCATCTTGTGGTGTAGTGTGTGTGTGTGGAGGTTTGTCCTTCCTCTCCTTGCACAGAATCCAGCTTTCACAGAAAGCACTGAGGAAGACGACGGTCCTCTCCTGCTCTGGCCAGAGAAGGGTTTCAGGTGGAGACGAAGACACACATGCCATCATCACAGCATGGGGACACACAGATACACACACACACACACACACACACACACACACACACACACACATGCACACACACCACGTCCATATGCTGGCATAGTTTCCATTGTCCTCGGTCACAGTCATCACACGAACCAGCAGTGTACACATGTCACATCTGTGTGTGTGTGTGTGTGTGTGTGTGTGTGTGTGTGTGTGAGTGTGTCTCATCTCCTGTCAGCATGAGCACTTCATTCATTGTCTCTGAGAGTTCAAAGTTCAAAGCCCCTGTTCCTGACCAGAACCTGAGAGTGAAGTAGTGTGTGGGAGGGAGAGAGAGGGAGTGATGGGAGAAGACTTGGGAGGGCTGGGAGTGCTCAGATTTTGATGTCTTGCGATTCCACCATCTTGGCGAGGGTCTTCTTGACCCGGAGGATGGTGAGCCGCGAGGCGGGGTTGGGGGCCCAGCACTCGGACATCAGCTTCAGCATGGCTCGCAGGCACTGCAGCGCAGAGAGGGAAAAACAGACACAGAAATGAGGCTTCGGCTCAACGACTCCCTCCTCGTCCCAGCACGTCTTTAACGCCCGCACGTTGAATTGTGAAAGGGCGCAACAACTCGCACTGTGCCGATTTCCCACAATCAAAACTGCCACAGTGCACTTTCATCAGTTTAATTTGAGCGATTAATCTGACCAAATAATGTACAAAACCACTTTTCTGAGGGCATGCACTTGAGAGAGGAAGAAGAAAAAAAAAAAAAACAAGTCCGACAGCTTCACACTGATCAAAGTGCCTCCTGGAGGAGAACATGTACCAAACACACACGCTGTGCCAAGGGAGCTGAACTCCTGACCCCTCCGGCTCCAGACAGCGCCTCACTCCACCAGAGCGCTCCCACTCGGCATTTACACTCAAGACGTGTTTCCGGGATTCCGTACGCGTTCCCCTCCAGTGCAATAGAACAGGTGAGGACTGTTTCAAAAAGGTCACACGGTTACCGCGCGAGACAGAGAGACAAAGAGAGATAGATTGGAGAGAGAGAAAAAGAAAGAAAAAGAGATAGAGTGAGTGAGAGAGAGAGAGAGATAGAGAGAGAGAGTGAGAGAGAAAAAGAAAGGGAGAGAATGACAGAAAGAGAGAGAGGCAGTAAGAGAGAAAGAGAGAGAGAGAGAGAGAGAGGGCGATAAAGATCGAGGTGGCAAGATAAAGCCAGCACTGTGCGCGCGAGTGTGAAAATCCTCGAGGTGTGAAGAGTGTCCCGCAGTGCCACTCACCTCGTCGCTGTTCCAGCGGTTGGACACAGTCGGCCGCAGGCCTTTGACACACACCACCTCCAGCATGTCCTCGTAGGACGGGTCTGACGGCACCATCTCGTAGTATGGCAGCTGGTACTCCTCAGCTATTCCTGAGGGACATTCAAAGAAACCATCAGAATATCTCCACAACTGAGAACTAAAGGAGGCATTCATTAATGTCCAACAATTGGAATGATTTATATTTTATCTGATATCTAGAATCTAAGTAAAAGGCATCATGAGAACACCAGTGCTTCCAAATTAAGGGGGAATTCATTCATGGTTTCTATCTAATGTGTAGAACTTAGATATGCATCTAAATATCTATATCTAAACATCTAAATATTAATTTGCTAACTTTCATCACTTCACAAATCACAAACATCCGTAAACCCACAGTAACATCCCCCTGTGCCACTAAAGACGTTAAGTAAGCGGTGTGCTACAATAACTAGTGCGGCCGCGCTGCTAAAGCCGTTTAGTAGAATGCTACATTAACTAGTGCGGCCGTGCTGCTAAAGCCGTTTAGTAGTATGCTACAATAACTAGTGTGGCCGTGCTGCTAAAGATGTTTAGTAGTATGCTACAATAACTAGTGCGGCCGCGCTGCTAAAGCGGTTTAGTAGTATGCTACAATAACTAGTGCGGCCGTGCTGCTAATGACGTTGGGAGTATGTACCAATAACTAGTGCGGTCGTGCCACTAAAGAGCTCTTCAGGCCAGGTGTACTGTACCTCCGGTGACACAGCGCCGTGCCATCTCCCACACCACCAAGCCGTAGCTGTAGATGTCGGCCATGATGTACGCCAGGAAGTGGTTCTTGTTCAAGGTCTCGTTCAAGACCTCGGGCGCCATGTATCGCCGCGTGCCCACGCGCGTGTTCAGGGGGACGTCCACCTCATTGGTGTCACTGGGGCAGGGGCACAGAACACATCATGACATGACTGGCACATCAACAGCTGCCATAGGGCATAATACACTACACTGAGCTTTACTGAGATTCTAAAGACACGTCTCTTATCTTATCTTATTATCTTTTAAGTACAACTAGTGCAGTGCCCGTTCAAACATGCCAAACCTGTAGCCCAATTACATTGCCGAAGGCTGGCCTGCTTCACAAATAGGATGATAGGGAAAACCATCATTCTATCTAGGCATGAAATAATGAATACTGAATATTATATTATAATATAAAAACTGTGCGGTGAGCAGAATTTAAAGCATGGCTGCATGTGAACATTTTTACAGATCAAAATCACAGGCAGTCATGCTTAAATATCAGCTGTTTTGAGTCAAGGCTTTATGTTTAGCCTATTGAATAACTTGATAGAGAAGACAACCCATTGAGTGATGCATCATCATATGAAATGTGCGACGATGTGACTAAAAAAACAGCTTCTGGTCGCTATTTAGTGACATCACGCTCGGTCTGCCACCCATTGTCTGCAGCTGGTTATGCTTTGCACATGTGGCATTCTGAAATTTGGGACCATTATCGCTCGTTTCAATTTGGGATCTTGCAGTCGGAATTGTCGTTTGTTTATTCAGAGTCTAAAGACAGTCCAAAGTAGCCCGGGCTATTCGCGTGCGTGCGTGCGTGCGTGCGTGCGTGCGTGCGTGCGTGCGTGCGTGCGTGCGTGCGTGCGTACGTGCGTGCGTGCTTGTGTGTTGGTGGGTAGGGGTGTGTCCGTTCTCACCTATTGAACTTGACGGCCAGGCCGAGGTCGGCGATGCAGCAGGTGCCGTTCTTCTTGATGAGGATGTTCTTGCTCTTGAGGTCGCGGTGGGCGATGGCCGGCTTGCCCTGCGTGCCGTAGATCTCGGTGTGCAGGTGGCACAGGCCGCAGGCGGCCGAGTAGGCCAGCCGCAGCAGCGCCGCCGTGTCCAGCGTGGTGAACTTGAGGTAGTCGCCCAGCGAGCCGTTCTCGTGGTAGTCCGTGATCAGGTACAGCTGCGTGGAGGCGCCCGTGCCGTTGATGTCAGCCGCGATGAAGCCTGAGAGAGCGCGAGAGAGGGAGGGGGGACGGGAGCGTAGAGGAAGATGGAGGAGAGGAGAGAAAAGGGGTGAGAAGAGATCAGAGAGGTGGGAAAGAATTGAAAACTGATTCAACATCAACTTAAGTACACATACAGTCTTTTATACCACTGCTTGGTCAAATGTCCTATTGTGATGCGCTGTTTGGAACGTGCATTATTTTTCTATATACCGCACGGCTATGAAGTAGTTCCCTACTTTTGGGCTTATTACACTTGAATATTAATTCGCCAATGTCAATGTAACGGTAAAAACAACAACGTTGCATCTAAGACAGCGGCAATATAAACGAAAGTGATAGTAGCAGTGGTATAAGCGGGATAATCAACTCCGCGCCCTGTGCGTTTATAGGAAAATAATGCACTTATCGAAGTGTAAAGTCCCCTCCGCCTGCGGCGTCGGGTCCTTATTACCACTTCGAACGTGCATTATTTTCCTATAAACGCACGGCGCGTCGTTGATTATCCCTTACGTATTATTATTATTATATCTTCCAAACTATCAATTCCAATCCCAAACAAACAAAGGGAATTTGCATTTCGTCTGGTGTCACTTGAGGTGCAAGCGGCTGTGTCAGGCTGAGTAGATGTATACAGTATATGCATAAGTGAGGGAGTAAGTCACATGGTGCTGCTGGCAAGTTAAAAACGCCGTACCCAGTATGTTCTCGTGCCTCATGAGAACAGTCTGGTAGATCTCGGTCTCTCGGAACCAGCTGGCCTCCTCGCGGGTGAAGAAGACCTTGACCGCCACCTTCTCTCCCCGCCAGCGTCCCAGCCACACCTCCCCGTAGCGGCCCTTCCCGATCAGACGCACCGTCTGGATTTGCTTGGCGATGGTGCGCTGAACCTGCAGTCAGAGAAAACATAAATCTCACTAACTTAAATAGTCCTAAAGACAAACACCCCAGGGTCACAGGTCCAGCCCTTCTCATTCTGCCTGAGCGTATGAGAGTGTGTGTATGTGTGAGTTTGTCTCTGTGTATGTGTGTAGTTCCAGCCACTCACCAGCAGAGGGAGCCCAGAGCCACTGCCAGAGGTCTGTGACTGGTTGATAAGGTCTTTGAGAGAGTCTCCCACTGGGATGAAGGCATCATCCTGCTCCATGTCCCGGTGGTATCTCTGGCGTTCGGTCTGCCACTTGTACCTGACACACACACACACAGACATGCACACACACACGGGGAAAATGAAAGGCGTTTGGGTTAGATAGTGGCTTTTCCCCATGCTTTGTTTGGGGTGTGACCGACATCACAGACAGACACCACAAAACACGTAGACTTTGCTCCAGAGAGGCTCCATAAAGTGAAGTATATTGGATGAACACGGCAACGATATGTAAAGCGCCGACATGATAACACACGACCTGCGGGCTACTGGTGCTCTAAAATATAGGTCAGGAATGGCTTCCTAGCTTTCACAGTGCATGAAAGCGTAATTATGAGAGGAAAACAGCTCACACACCTGTAGCTATGTGGCTTGGGTAAGTTCTATGCTTGCCTGACTCGGTTGAATAATGAGCTGCCCTTATCACTACTGTGCATTTAAATGTGAATTCCAGAACACTCTAATGGAATTCTTGCGCCCAGCACATTAAAACCTAATAAGCAGGATAATATGTTTAAAACGTCAAAGGAAGTAAGCCTATACCTACTCCTTCACTGCCAAACATCATGCATGGGTGCAGCAATTTGGTCACAAAACCAAAACAATCCAACAAACTCAAAGGCAGCCCTTTGAGCGGTCCACTAAGAACCAAAGAAAGAACTGCAAACTAGTGGTATCTGGTGTGGTGTGTGTGTGTGTGTGTGTGTGTGTGTGTGTGTGTGTTTGTGTGTGTGTGTGTGTGTGTGTGTGTGTGTGTGTGTGAGTGAGGGATAGTTATGGCTGTGCTTACCTGTAGTAACACACCACTGTGATACAGATGAGGGTGCAGCAGCAGACCGTCATGGAGATCAGGAAGGCCAGCCAGTGAGGGTTCTCTGCCAGACCACACAAATGACACACTTCAGAACACAGAACACAAGATCAGCCTTTGAGACACACACCAGAACAGGAAGAGTGATACTACACACGGAGTGGCCTACACACACACACACACAGACATTTTGATTATTTTATTTGGAATGACCAATACTAATTAAAACAACACAGCATCCAAATATTCACAAAGAAGCTGTTGTTTCACCTATAAATAAATAGGCTATGCATGTTAAGGATGGAGATGGCACCGCCTTCCCCAAACATGCAGCCTGCCTGATTGCTGACACAGAGCAGTATTTGGCTATTTGCTTCAAAGGTATTTTAACTCAGTCCAGCAACACACACACACGCACACACACACACACACACACGCACACACACACACACACACACACACACACACACGTTTTCAATTACACACATAAAAGAAAAATGATCAGAATGCAAAGCTGCACCGCAATTTCCTCCGAGGAGCTATATTATCCTCTCCCCAAACAGCACAAGATCTCCCTGAGACCAGGCCAGGCCAGGCCAGGGGGTGTTTCATATACACCTCCGCAGGGAGCCGGAGGCCTCCCGGTGCCTTTGTCCGGTGCTCTGGCCTGGGCCGTGGCGGAGCTGTGAGGCGTAGCGGTGCGGTGCGGTGCGGTGAGGTGCGGTGCGTTACCTGGGTCTGGCGGAGGGGGGAGGGTGGGCTGGAGGTCTCTGTTACAGAAGTCTTTCTGGCAGCACTCAATGGTCCTCCTTGTCTGCACCCTGGGAGTGTCCTGAGAAGCCGGAGAGTTAATGTTAGAGGTGCAAGCATAGGGGAGGGGGGCGAGTGAGTGTGTGTGAGTGTGTGTGTGTGGGTGTGTGTGTGTGTGTGTGTGTGTGTGTGTGTGTGTGTGTGTGTGCGCGTGCGCTCCCCGGTGGTTCACACAAACAAGCTGGGGAGACTGACTCCATTTCATTAGAAACACACATATTGATTCAGCAGCATTTCATTTCCAGTCATTTCCGAGGCCCAGTTCCAGTTGCAGGCTGTTTGGCACAGAGAGCGGGCGTTTGAACTCCGCGAGGCCCTGGTGGGGAGGCTGCTGGACGCCTGCTGGGCGCTGGGTTAGCGTTGGACGCCTGCTGGGTTAGCGGCGGGTTAGCGCTGCGCTGCGTTGCGCTGCTCACCTTGCACTGGAAGCGGGAGCCCTCGAACTTCATGCAGCCCGAGGTCAGGAACACGTCGCCGTG
>NC_085011.1:7466329-7471329 GCF_963854185.1 Sardina pilchardus
GGCAGGGCCACAGACATCCATCCCGCCTCCCTGAGCACGGTGCGCGTCTCTTCTTTCTGCCGCCTCATCACGGCGAGGCTGGACGCACAGAGGACGTGACAGCGGAGCAGGACGGCGCTGCTACCGACGCGGCTTGCGGTTTTGTCCCGTAAGGTGAGGATGAGGAGGGTGGTGTGGTGATGAGCAGTGATCCTGCAGCTAAATCTGATCTCCGAGCGGGAGCACATTTCGACAACGACTTGTCCTGTGTGAAACACTTTTAATACCTGTGGCAACGGATAAATTCTTATCAGTAGTGTGTAAGCCAGCACTGAGAGGAGGAGGAGGAGAAGGAGGAGGAGGAGGAGGAGGAGGAGAGGAGGAAAGAAACAAACAGGAATCAGAGAGGAAAGTAATCCGGCTTTGTCCTTGAGAAGGCAGAACATCATCGATCTGTGCTGCCTTGCCATTCAGCAGCACCACACCCTGGCTTTGTGCACCACACCAGACAGAGGGATGGATCACGTGCATGTTCATATTGATCGTCACTCATTATTGTCAAGTAGCGCCAACAGGAAGCACACAGACAGGTCTCCATAACGACACACAAGGTCACTGTGTGAAGTGTTTTGAAGCCACCGTCGGAACTGCGCCACCTTCACCGACACAAGCCTGTATGCCCATCTAGGCCTATCATTTCCTACTCATTTAGACGCGAGTTGTGGAACCACCCAACGTCGAAACTCTTTTCAAATATCACCACTTTTCCAAAAGCATTGACAGCCAAATGATCACTTCATCCTCACACGGCAAAGCAGTGGAACATTTGGCATTTAATCCCAATAACAGAGAGCTAAAGTTGCAGAATGGTCTACCATAAACTGGGGCTGAGGATTGGAATGCTCCATGCACTGTTGTTGAGGTTTAACTCCGGCATGCTAGGGACGTTGGGCATGAGCCTCACACCCGTACACGGCACAAACGGCAGCTCATTATGGCTACACACACGCGCGCACACACACAAGCGCACACGCACACACACACACACACACACACACACACACACATTTACACAGACACATGGAAAACTACACGTCTTGCACAGACCCATAAAACCAGCATGGGCGTTACGAGCGCGGAATTCTAATTGGCTTTACAACACCTTCTGTGCCACAAAGAGGCTGAGGAAGGTCAACCGCCACAGAGGTGGCACACAAAAAAACAAAGAATAACACCCACCCCCCCACACCCCACCCACCCATCACCGCCAGTCACGAAAATCCACACTAACCTCCCCTCCCGCACGAACAAGCGGCTCTGCTCCCTCAGCCTCTAGAATCTAGCACCCAATCATTCAGGACATTCCGAACTCTACGGCTCCTTCTTATCTCCCAAACATAAATCAAAACAAACCAATTACGAGTGACCTTTCCCCACAGCTCTGAGTATCTGAGTATTTCCTGCGAACAATGGAGTGTTTGGAGTGCGAGTGGCCCGCGGCGGCACGGACAGTGCTATACAGGAAATGGTTAATGTGCAGAGGGGGAAGAGAGCGCGGCAACAATCAGTTTAAGAGCTTCCTGAAGTGGGGGTCCCTGTGCGGGTCAGGGTTGCTGCTGCTGCTGCTGCTGCTGCTGCTGCTTCTGCTGTGAGGGACTGGGGACAGGGGCCTTCCGCCTTCACACACACACACATACACACACACACATACCTCCAACTGCAGGAAAGGGGCTGAGAGTCGGGGCACTTTGTGGTGAGCAGCAGCAGCAGATTTTAGCCACCCACCAGTGTGTGTGTGGTGGCTAAAACCACCAGACACTGGTGTGGAGTGTGGAGCTCAAATCAATGCTAGTGTGTGTGATAGAGGGGGTAGTGCAGGGAGATAGCCATGTGTGAAGTTCAGCATTCTTCATTTAGGAGTATTTGTTCCATATATGTATGATAGACTATGTTGGTATATAATTTAACATGGCTGATCCATTCTACCTTCTCTAAACCAAAAGACTTGGAAGAGGAGACTTTTTAAATCAAGGACTACTTCATCCATATCAGGGAAAGTGGTCAACAGTGTGTCTTGTTGGATTCATTTAAAACATCTATTTATGATTACTCAAATATATGCATAGATGTTCATTACACTGTACTGTAACTGGTGAAGCATTTCTTCTGGCTTTAAGTAAGATGTATGTAGAAGTGACTGGCCTATACCTGGAGGATGTGAGCTGGTATATTCTGCTTAAACCTAGACAACAAACAGTCAAACAGTTCTTGGTCCATTTCACATTACAGTGTTTGCCAATAGAAAAACTGTACAAGGTCACAAAAAGGAATCTTAACATCATTCTTGGATCTTTTTAAGGGCGTTCATAGACAGGACACTTCCAGAACACAGTGCTGGTAGGTGTTTTATCTGAAGTCTCCTTGGAGTACAGCGTGAACTCCCAAGCCATCTCCTGGCACTGGCTCCATAGCCCGGTTAGCATTAGCAACGCCGGCCTGTTTTGCCTCTTTGCTCTAAAGGTCTGTTTACGGCCAGGTCTCTGGCACCGTGGCCTGCTTGGAGTTTACGACCTGTCGGCGTGACTCACCGCCCCAGCCCACATTTGGTTAAGGATGAGCAGAACACACAGGTATGCAGATCGACTGGGCGAGCTGTGGACGAGGCATGTTGCACCGAGACACGGAAGCACAGACGGGGGCACTGCCGTGCGCACACACACACACGCACACACACACACACACGCACACACACACACACACACACGCACACACACGGCAGGGAACAGCGTGTATTTTTCCACTATATACCACAAACCACACGATTTGAGCGATAAAGACTGAACACACAGCGCGAAAGCCCCAACTCTGCTTGCACGGAGGCAGACACTTAGAATTGGCTTCTTTCATCATGCCCCAATCACACATGCCTCATTTCCAACGTTATCTTCAAGAGGTCACATTAAGACAAAAATCCCATGAATGTTTCACCCATTAGCACTCTAACCACTACACTGAATGCCATGAATGTCAATGAGTCCAGCATCAGCGGCTCATTTACACTGATGGACGCCTACACAGCGGTGGGGTGAAGATTGTGATCTCCCCCCCAGAATGGAGACATCGGGGGAGGACACCAAACAAAAGGCAATCATCAGGGCACTTTTCAATGACAAAGCCTCATGCAGCACCTCCTGCTCCCAAAAGGAGTTTAACCAATCAATACAGGCATGGCAGAGTGTGTTACCCAATGGCTTTGTGGCCTTGGAGTACTGGTCACATTTCCCTTCGACATCATTATGATCAGAGCAGATAATTAGTGGCTCTGACTGCATTCCATGATCATTTCCAACCATTTCAATTAAAAGGAACAGGGCCTCAAGGCACTTTCACAGTAATAAACTGCACACTATTCCAGGAACTTCTTCTCCTAGTCCTAACCAGCATAATTGCACATACCATAATTTCCTGACTATTAGCCGCGGCTTATACATTGATTTTGCTAAATTTCTTCCACTATAAGGTTAATACAGGGGGACAGCTAATATGGTGTTCATATGGTTTTGTTTATTTTAACTTGCATAAAATACTGTCCTGCGGCTTATACACAATGCGGCTTATATGCGGGAAATTACTGTACACACAGACACAGACACAGTCAGCCAGACAGAGAGACTGAGACAGACAGACAATACACTTACCTTGAACCCTGAGCACCAGCAGCATGCAGACCCCCATTTCAAGCAAGCACACAAGAGTCCCGCGCATTGTGACTTGACCTGCGAAACGAGCCGAGCTTGGAAATGTAGTCTTCCTCTCGGCTGTGTGCGCGTCTGCGATCTCGGCTCTTTCGTGTGCAAGGGCACACCGGGCCCAGGAGTAGGGGCCGAGGAACAGGTAGATGGTCAGGGGAGGGGAGGGTGGAGGGGAGATTAGGGGCAAAGAGGGCCTCAGAGGTCAGGGCTTCAGAGCTTCCTTCTCACAGGGTCCGCTGGGCCAGTTAGCTACAGAGAGAGAGAGAGAGAGAGAGAGAGAGAGAAGGAGAGATGAGACTCACAAAATATCTGTTTGATGAAGCAGGGATACATATGACCGATTACAAAACCTAATAGAGGCATGATTGGAATCACTGCACAACATTTCACAAGTGTGTCAACTTAACCTCAGATGCCTGTTGCCATCATTTTAAATGATGGAAGACATACATTGTGAAAAGATAGCATTTTTATTTCAATATAATTGTATCCTTCAGATTTCACAAACCTCTCCAAGTGACATCAGACTTAAATAAAACTGAGAGAAAATCTGCTAAGAACATGCTGACCCAGCCAGCGCTCCATCCTACAATATAGTGAAATCATGTGGTCTGGACACGTGCGCGTGGGTAAAGTTAGGGAATTGCGTGGCCCCCGGGAGAACCGGACCACATGAAGGCGATCGCTACCGCCCTGGAGGCCCTGCGGACATCTCGCTTCCCCACGCACACCCTCAAGGCCAACATCCTGGCTCAGATACACACACCGAGAGAGGCAGGTGGCTAAGACTGGCGAGGTGATGCCCTGTTTAAGGGACTCATCCTCCACCTCTTCCATCACTTCCTCTACTTGCTAAGTCCACCACCTCACCTCACCTCACCTCACCCCACCTCACCCCATCTCCATCTCCTCTCTCTTTAGTTTTTCGCCTGGGGCGCGCATCTTTGCCTTCTTGTTTTTCCCGGGGCCTCGACCCGGCGACCCCTGCCAGGCCCTTGAATGAGAGGAGGGTGGGGGGGGGGCAACATGCCCAAATGATTTGTCGGAGGGGATGTTCCGCAATTACCCGCGCCGGCCCCAGCCCAGCGTTATTAACGAGATGTGTCTGCTCCCTTGTAGGCCCAAGCCTCCCGCTGCAATTAGCGGCCCTAAGTGGAGCTCGTCAGGGCGGGGAGGGAGGGGGGCAAATTAGTGGCGGAGCGGGCCGGTCTCTTGTCACTTCTGATTTGCCCTGGGGGGACAAAGAGCCCCGACCTGTGGCCTACTTTT
>NC_085011.1:7476329-7546329 GCF_963854185.1 Sardina pilchardus
ACACGTACGCCTATGCTCACCCCATCCCACTCATACAGAGAAATGTGTATTCACACATACACGAAAGCCTATACTCTCCCCCTCATTCTCGTATTTGCCCACAAAGGTCACAAGCATGCCTCTTCACCCACAGTACACATGCTCACAAACTGATTACTACTGCAACCAAATGGGAACATTTGAACAGTTTGATTCCAAAAAGCCATCCCCTCCATATAAATACATTTTCACAAAATCATTTATTTTTTAATTTGGTTTTCAAAGTAATGTCAGAGGAACAGTATTGGATTGTTGTTATTTGATTTATTTTTACTCAATCAAAACACAACTGCAATTGTGTTGATATTACCCTGAAATACACAATTAAATAACATGACTCAAAAATGGAGATAGACCTAGTCCTAGAGCGTTTCGGAACCAAACTCTTCATTAGGGACAGATCTCCATTAGAGATTAGTGTGTGCATGTAAACTCAGTCTAATGCTGTTCACTGTTGGCATAGCTTACAGTAGCAGCCAGTCAGTCCATGGGTGGTCAGAGTAGGAGTCAAGACTTCAATATTTCATACAATTCCACTGAATGTATTTTGCTCTGGTCAATGTTACTGCCCTCCTTGCCAAGTTCCATTTATTTTTGTTTAATGCATATACACAATTTATTTTTTATCATATACACAAGATAAGGATGGGAAAGTCCAGAGCTCAAGTTTGGAGCCAGACAGACAGTAAAAAAACATAGCAACAGAACAGTCACCAGAACAAAGAAGTGAACATGTGTTTACTATGTAGTAATAACAAAATCCATCAACCATAAGAGGTGTTTACGTTTTCAAACGAAGTCTGATCGAAAAATAATTCTACTGATGTATCAATATTACATCTCTTGTCATCTCTATGACTCCCAATCTCGCTACACCTCCAGGCTTTGCAAGTGCCTGTGCCACCTCACCTGATTGGTTGATCCATGTTGCTGAGGCATGATGGGTCTTTCTCAGTTGGCCGTGGGAGGTCCTGCTGAGATGGAGTGGGCTGGTGGTCCGATGGTGACTGACAGGTCCAAGTCTTGCTCATCTAGTCACCATGGGTGCTTCAGCACAGGTGTGAGAGAGGGAAACCTGTAATAATTAACAGGAGTACCCACAGTTAACACCCAATCAAATAACACTTAATCACACCTTTCTGTGCGCATGATAAACATTGTGTTGATTGGCTTGCAATGTTTAAGACTCTGTCTGAGGCACCATGTTTGTTTTGTTTCTCATTCTGCACGAACCACAGCGGACATTCAGGAGGACCGTTACAGGCAACTAGCTGACCAAAACATTTGAACTGCGGAGTACTCCTTGAAGGGTACAGAAAAGCATTATTGACTGCATTAAATCATCGATACAAAGCCATAATTGGTACCTGGACGAACAGATCAAGTACACTGATGCGTCAGGTACACTGCTGCAGGACCGTAACAGGGCTGGCAGGGGTAATCATTTCCCACTGCGCTGCTCTGTGTTGTGCTGGGACATGAGTGCATTATGGATCGGGCATGTGCCCCGGTGACCTGGAGCTCCTCGCAGAGAGGTATTAGGTGGCCACCGGCTCCAACGGCCAGACAGACTGTCACCACAACAGGGGAGTGGAGCGACTGAGCATCCAGAGAGAGAGAGAGAGAGAGAGCAAGAGAGAAAGAGGGAGAGAAATAGAAGAAGAAGAAGAAAAGGCAAGAGAGGGAAGTAATACAAGCCGTTCGGAGTAACAACTTCAACTTCTACTCGGAATGGAAATAGCTGAAGGAGATGCCGCAGGCCCCTGTTGGTGTAAGCGGCCATTTGGCTCAGAAGGTGTCTGAGGCCAAAAGGGCACTTTTGCACCCACACAATGAGCCGTCTGAAGCATCGGAAAAGACTAGAGGTCTAGCAGACACCAGAAAGAGCCTTCAACCACTGCTGAACAAGTTACAAAACATATTGGTCTGTCTGCCTGCACAGAGGAGGAGGAGACGACGACGACGTCGAAACACCCCAGGGCCAGACGAGGATTAAGACACAGTCCTAGTCTAAATTACATTTCCACTGGGGATTCCTCACTATTACACACAGGGTTCATCTAAATCCCCAACTAAGACCATGTTATAAACAGTTTGACACCATGACCAGCTTTCCCCCCCCTATCTGCTCAGATCTGCCAGACAGCTCTCAGGTGAGAGGTATGCAGGTGACGTGGGATGATCCTACCTGCATAAGACTCTGCGGGAAGGACAGATGCTTGATTGAAAACACATTTAGGTAGAATCAAAAGGAACAAACCCTCAGCATTAACAATGTAGGCCTAGAGGCTTAACTAAATAGTAGGGTTGGGTATCGAGAATCGAGAATCGACGGGAACCGGGACTAGCTTTCCAATTCTCCCGGAATCGTTCAAAAGTTTAAATTTCAATTCCTAGTATCGATTCCCAGTCCGCAAACCGGAAGAAGAAGCCGCTAAACATCAACGAAGAAGGTGTTTGCATAACCGAGCTGAGGCAACAAGACAACAGTTCATAGATTCAATATTTATATTGTAGTTGAAAACAGCCCAGTGAGAAATTGATAGTAAAGTTCATAAAAAGTAAAAAGTTCATAGAATTAAAAATTGATGGAGAAGATCAGACTATGTCATTCAGAAAGACCGTTGGTTAGCTAGCTCATTTAAAATATCCAAACTTTTTTGACCCTGCCTCTTACAAGAATCGGAATCGAGAATCGTTAGGAGCCGGAATCGAAACAAGGAATCGGAATCGGAATCGTTCAAATTCAAACGATACCCAACCCTGCTAAATAGTTAAAATAATATGTATATCATGCTAGAGATTTTTTTGAATGTTGCAATATTAGCAAAAATGCAAAACATGCATGGCAACCAATCAGAGAGGCTCCCCACCCTGTATGCACGTCTCCTGCGAGCACAGGATTGCAGTAAGTGGAACAGCATGACCTGGCTCCAGCCCAGGTCCTCCCCACAGCTGCTGTACCACCACCCAGAAGAACCGGAGGCTCTGTCTCCTACTGCACTAGAAGCTTGATGGGTTTTTTTTTTTGCCTTTATTTGTATAGGACAGTGAAGGGTGAGACCGGAAGTAAGTGGGAGAGAGAGATGGGGTGGGACTGGGAAATGACCGCAGGTCGGGCTCAAACCTGGGTCCCCGTGGGCACTCGGACCCGTATGTGGTATGAACGCTGTAGCCTGCTGTGCCACAGCGCTCCCTGCCTGATGGGGTTTTTAGCCCCCCACTGTTGACTACAACAAGGCAGTACTGCGACAGTCAACTTCAAGGTACCTAACCATAACCCTAACCCTAACCCTAGCGCCTTCCATGCAGCGCTTCCTGGAAGACGACGTTGGGGGGCTTAAAACTCCAAAAGGTGCACCGCTTTGCATAAGCACTAAGCAGGCTAACTTGAAGAAAATCAAAGACAAACGCACCACTTCCTGATTTGAGCTTTGATCAAGACGTCCTTCAGAGTGTCATTTCCTTGGACCACACTGCCACAGATTTCCTCTATAGGTCTTTAGAGAACAACGTCTTCATATCATCTTGGTGATAGCATCTATTGTTGAATCACAGTGATCACAGTGGAGATGAAACAGAATGCGCTCAACCTTTATTGACCCCAGCGCAGATTGAGTCAGTTGTAGTCTCAGCCCACTACTGCACTCTAAAGGGCAAAGGGTAAGCCCACTAGAGCAATAGGAGGAGTCAATGTCTTTCTCAGAGGCACATGACAGGTTGACAGTGGATGGGACAGTGCTGCTTTTCAATTCTCCAGCCAGATGAAGCATTTGAAGTCCTTATGTTGCCCATATTGAAGAGCCTCTAGCCAGAAGTAGCATTTGAAGTCCTTATGTTGCCCATATTGAAGAACCTCTAGCCAGAAGTAGCATTTGAAGTCCTTATGTTGCCCATATTGAAGAACCTCTAGCCAGATGTTATTTTCTGTGGCCATAACTACACAGCCTTTAGCCTACCACATTAAACCTAACTATAATTCATCCGCAGGGTGACCTAACCCTAACCTTCCTGAAGTGAAAGTGATACTAGTCTACCTACCTTGTGTGCTTGACGTTCATGGGTGCCTAGAATCAAAACCAAAAGGGCAGATTTCTTAGCAGTGTCTAAATCACTGGCTAACTATAGCTCCAGTTACATGAATACAGAAGCATGCACTTTCCAAGACATCAACGGGGGCCCCTATATTGATGGTACAGGTCCCCACATGAACCATTACTTTTATCATCTCATGTCAGGTCCTACTAGACACTGCAGAGAAAGACAGATAAAGGCAGATAAAGGCACACAATGAGTGTCATCTTTATCAGCACTGGTCCAGGCTATGTTGTGATTTCAAAGCTACTACAATGCTGTCATGGGACACAGAAAATATGGTGTGGAAACTTCCAGGGTTTTAGTGTTAGCCATTCAACATTTACTGTCAATTGGTAAGAGCACATCTGACGAATAAGACACATCTGTGAGGTAGTGATCACATGAACATTCAGTTTAATGGAACAGCTTCCTGGTCATCCTCCTAATTCTAAGTAAATGTAGGCTACGGGCTACTTTAAATGCTGCAAAAAGGAATGAGAAATGCCGGCAACATAATATGCTCACAACGCATCATAGTGCTACAATTTCCATGTTAGATTTTTAAAAGGACAAATGCTGACAATCAGACAAAATGTCATGATCAAATCATAACATGAGAATGGCAGCCATGAAAACAATGCAGTCACTATGACGATCTCAATGTGCCGCTGGTGAATGGCAGTGCAAACCTACACACACACACACAACTGCAGGCGCCAATGTGGCAGCAAACCCTACGAGCTATTTTTAACCTCCTCAGAGCAGAAATACTGTGGTCATGGGAGCACTATGGCGGTGGTGTGCAAAGCTGAAAGACAGAATTGACATTTGACACAGCGACCGTTCCGAGTCAAGAAGAGCTGATGGAAAGTTCGATGAAACCACCGCCCCCCACACACACACACACAAAGACAAGAACTATGAACAATGGTTGCACCAAAAAAAAACGTCATACAAATGGAGGGTTGGTGGAAGGGAGACATCGTCGTCACCACCACTCGGCAAGATAACCCCTTGGTTAATCAAAGTCAACAGCAGGAAACTGAAGGAGAAGAAATAATGTTTTGAGTAAGCAACAAAAGCGTGCCTGAATGCGTGCGCGGGGCCCAACAGGAAATGACTGACGAGCGTGAGTAGATTCCATCGCAGGGGTTCATGCCGCGGCTTCCAGGAAGGACCAATAGAGACTGTTTAAGGGCTCTAAGGAGTTGAGCACTTTAGTCCCATATGAAAATAAACAAATCTGTCTTTTGTAAACATTAAAGGTAACCTGCATCATCACCATTGGTATATCAATTAATACAGCATGCACCCCAAACAACTCCCTAGTCCTTCTGAGCTTTTCATTAGTTTATCATTAGCTATTACTCTAACAGTGATTAAAGTAGCATGTCTTCAGTGGGAAGGCCACCTGAGGCAGAGTGATGGCAAGCTCACAAAATCAAATATGGGATTTAGCCTAGCCTTAACAGCAGCAGCCAATGAGAGGCATTTGGCCTCTGGAGCGCTAGTACTGAAATAACTCCATACCACAGCACTGTGAAGTAAGCCCAATTGTGCCTTACCTTCTGCCTAATGATGATGCGCAGACCTCCAGTCCCACACACACAATGAAAGATCAGTCAACACGGTCTGCTACCCTGACTAAAGACACTGCATCTGGAGAAACCGTGGGCGGGGGTAATATGGCTCATCTAGAATAGAAACGCATGGGAGGACGACTGAGAGAGGTAAAGGTGATCTTGCGCAATCTGTCTGCCACTGAGTCATAAGTTATAACCACAAAAAGTTTTGAAGAATTCCTGGTATTTTGATTGAATTTTCATTTGCAAGAACAAACCGTCTAGTATGTTAGCAGCAAACATGATCAAACGTGCAACAGCCATCAAACCAGGCCAATAGTCTGACCACAGAGAAAAACCCTAGCCAATAAGGAGAGAGACACCACCACAACCAAAATAATACTAACTGCAGAATACACAAAGCTCTCAGTCACAACATTATCTGATGCAGACCTTACTAAACCCTAACCACCACCCCTCCCCCTCTTCAAAACAACTGAGTACACACTACACAATGGCATTTTTCATGCAAAAATCAACGATCTTAAAATATTTCCATAGTCTTGACAATGAGGCTAGAGAAGTGGCCACAGGAAAAATTGCACTCTGTTGTTTTTTCAGGTGTCAAATGTTCCAACTCTTCAGGAATGTTATCACTTCATGTGCCGCCTTCAGCAGAGATAGGACTGCTACTACTATAGAGAAGAAAAACAAACAGGGAGCAGAGTAACCTGATCCTCCCCAAACACACTTATAAAAATAAATGAAAAGAGCAGGAAAAACAATGCCGAGACTACCTGAGTTGACTCCCTCAAAGGCCCCCACAAACTCCTGTCCTCCAAGAAGGGGGAGAGAAAAAAAAATCATTCCTCATTCCCTTTCCCAGCGTCTGGGCCTCTCTGTCTGCATTAGTCCTTCGGCTGCCATTCTAAATTATTCACTGGGAGAGAGGTGAGTGTATTTAAAGCAGGATCAATACCATTAAAGAACAGAGCTTTCTTGATAAAGGCTCTTTGCCCCTGGGCTCGACTGCTGCAGCCCGGCTCTCCCATTACCCCGACCCGGCCCATCTGATACCAGACTTATGAGGCTGTTTGGAGTTCAAATGGACAACAAAACACACCAGATCACTCTCACTTAAAGCCCCCCCCTCACTCGATTCCCTTTCTCTGCAGCTTTCATTCGGACTTCTTTTCAATCTCTCATTCAGTCTCTCTCTCTCTCTCTCCTCTCTCTCTTTCTCTTTTTCTCCCAGTCTCTCCTCTCATTCCCAATGCTTACCTTTGGCCAGCCCCTGTGTAAATTTCTCATGATTACAGGTTACATTTCCACTAGAGTATTTCCCTGTTTTATGTGCTCCAGAGGGGCTGGGGTCTAGGTGGATGTATGAGGAGGGGAGGGAATGTTTTCCTCTCTTTCTCCGCCATCCTGTCTCCAGGCCATGAGGGGGGAGAGGTTGGGGGGGCGGGGGGGGCTGACTTATGGAAGGCCTGACTGAGGAACGCACTGGGATGTGAAATCCGATCCACAGAGCCTCTCTCCCGCTCTCTTTCCCTCCCTCTCTCTACAACCACCTTCCTCCCCACTGTCACCTCGCCAGAGTGTATTGGAGTCTCCAAAAGCAATCTGATCCCGCTGCTCGCCCCCCTCCTCCCCCCAATACCTCTATGGCTGCGGCTGAGATTGAAACACACACTCTTGGACAGCTATGGGGCAACTCAAGCAGACCAAAAAGTGACAGACACTTTACCACAACCACAGGGATCAGTAATTTGAAAAGACAACAGCTTGAATTATTTCATCAGTGTCTTTATGCATGTGGTCAACATGTGGTTGCAGTGTATGGAAAACTGCAGGTGAGTACCATCAGGAAAGCTATGCCTCATATGGATGATGGTATCTGCCAGATGACAATCATGGCAACAATTACTACTAAGTTATTTGGAAATTCCAGTAAAGCACTCGCAACAACAACAAAAAACAGCAATGCCTTATGATACCGTCTCTAAGGCAAGAAACGATCTGTGAGAATCTACTGGCATACACTAAACCCCAAATATATCTGTCTGGCAGAACTCACAGGTCCCTACCCCAATAGGTATAATACAGACATAAGTCTTGTAACTTGAAACAGGAAAATATAAAATGCTGCCTGGCAATTCCAGTCATAACTCTAGCATCAAGTCTTTTCCCAGGAAAAAGGGTGCCCTCGTCAGCCTGTCTTCAGTCAGAGCGAGTGAGGCCTATCAGTGCACATGTGTAGCAGGAGTGGAGTGGAGACGGGTAGCTTTGACACTCCGTTTATTTAGATTTCTTTGGCATGCATCTAACCTACCTCTTCCACATTCCGATTGCCTGTGATCCCACAGTCTGGCTTGCGCCCCCCCCCCCCCCCCCCCCCTCCTTTTTTGTCTCTCTGTCTTTAACAGAGCAACGCAGTGCCTCGGGTAAGCTGTGGAATGCACAGCTGTTCAGCATATGTATAATGCAACCCTTTAGAATTATTTTCTTCCAGAAAAAGATAACTCCAGCCGTTTCCCAGACCATGCCTTTCCTCTCAACTCGGTCTCTCCTCCCCTCGTTCAACCAGACAGTTTCACAGGCTTTGCTTACATCTGTTTTTTGACCTCCCCATGTTCCAGACCCGAGAAATGCCCGCAGCATGGGAAGGTGAAGAAAGAAAGAGAGGCAGACAGAGAAAAAGAACGTGAGGTAGCCTAGTAGTGAACAACTACGACTCACGCCACAAAACACTATACGCACTTTACAGAGGGAAAATGTAAAGTGTTTTTTTTTAGTCTAAAATATGACATTTATCTTAAGGTATGCAAATATCACTTGTGTTCATTCGTAGCGCTGGCAATGGGGGGGGGGGGGGGGGGGGGGGCAACTAACAGCCTAACTTAGCCTCGGCAACATCAGAGACACTTTACACTGAAAACGTTGGATTTGTAAAATACAAGGTAACGTTGGTAGAAAACTGAGCTGATGAAAACTCAAGCGTTGTTGATGCTAGGCATTTCGTTACACTCAAACAGCGTAAATACAACCAGGCGAACGAATGATTTGCGCGTCATTTACCTGAACAGTCTCACAAAAACTTTTAGCTAATCGAATCTCGTATTTTTATCTTCGTTGAACAAGACGGCTATGGTCAATGTTCACGAGACACAACCAAGCTAGCTGCTAGCTCAGTTCAATTGCAACATTACTTTCAAGTTGGCAAAGGGTAACATGGTAACATCAAGTTACTACATCAGTGCAATAAAGTTGCCATTCCGAAAGACGGAAATGCAAATCAGTTCCTTAAAGTACACCTATGAATTCACTTATTGACTAGGAAGTCAACGTCATAACTATAGGGTAATAACACTGTCCTCGATCATTTGCTAACTTTAATGAAACAAAATAGTTTGAGACATTATCATGAACTGCCTGAGCGTTTGCTGTTGCTAAAATCTTTGATGTAAGTTAGCCACCACAGCACAATACTATGGCTCACTACAAGTACCTAGCTTGTTTAATACTGAGAACAACACATTGAAGATTTTGCCAACTAGGTCGAAAGCTAAAATAAACAGCTACCTACGGTAATTAACGTTACACCACCAACAAAATGATAACGTGGGTTATTATCCTAACAAGCAGATGTAGCCCACGTATTTGCTAAGTTAACATTCATGTAGAAACAGCCAGAAAGATGTAACGTTACGTTTCAGGACTCAAATCGCGCCTTAATTTTACCTACCTAACAAATATAAAATCACCAAATTGTTCAGGTTAAGTAGCAAAAACTGTTTTCAGATGGAAAATACCCAACATTACAGAAGTAAGCTAACCAGCGCAACAAACTTTTGCCCCGATGGCACAGCATCTACGGTTAGCTTGGTTAGCTTTGAAGCTATCCTAGCTAGCTAGCAAAGCAGAAAAGGTAGACGAGCACTTTCACTTACTTACCAATATCTGACCGCTGTATTGATATAAAATCCTCTTACAGCGTGGAGAGAATGAAGGCAGACGTGGCTGATAGCTGCCTTCAAGAGATAACCCAGTTTAGAAATGCTTTCTCAGTTCTGAAGCGCTTCTGTCGTAAATGGACACACTCGTACCGTCTCTGTTTCGTGAGCCAGCCTTCCAATCACTGCAAATTTTCAAGTGAGACGAGTGAGTCAAAGCGCTGTCGGAGCGCTCACTACTATTGACTCAAGCCACCAGTAACACCCCCTAGCGACAGTGGATTAAACAACATTTAGTGTATTGTGATGTGCTGGTGGCTGAGTTTAGGTCGCCTACAGCCCTTCACTGTAAGTTTGAAGCACATAATGATGAAAAGAACCATGCCTACTGATAAGTGTGGTGGAGAGTGTTTAGGATATTCCAGAGGGAGAACCTCATAAGGGTAGCCAACATGGTACACTGATTAGGCTATGAAATACTTGGATATTTGCATTCAAATGTCATGATTGGATCATCCAGAAGGTCAACAATCCAAAATGTATGTCCACATCAACGCAAAATGGCTTAGTGAATATTCTGCCATGGCTATTTCATTCCCATGCTCGTAACTGCAGGGTGAGCTGTAGCCTAGAGAAGGGTGCACCTACTGTATTTATCTGGATGATCTGGAGGGATATTGTGAGGATAGTCTCCAACAGCAGGGTATTCTCCAACCTTATGGGATGTCTCAGCAGAAGACTAAGGGCGGTTTTATTGGCAAACAACAGGGCTGTCAATAATTGGGACATTGGGACATGTTAATTAACCAACATAGCGTGTTTGAGAGGGATTGTTAAGGATACACCCATGGCTGTGGTTCGTCCGTAGGCCCACCCTGGATTGCCTGTGTCATCCAGTCAGAGATGAATAAATTGTTCTATCACATGTTGATAAGAATATTTGATTAAGGAATTATTTTTTTCTAAGAAAAAATGTTTCTCTTCAAGGTTGGGTTTTCCACATTGTTTGCATTGTGAAATGATCAGGGGTGGCAAAGGCAATATGTGTGAAGGGCACTAGGTTATGTATAAAAATGATCACAAACATAGAGTTGTACTGTGTATTCATAAACATGAATTTTATTATTTGCTCAAGGTGAAGCTTCAAGCCAAACATTCAAATTCACACATTGGCGAGCATATCGATTTTTTTTAAAATAACTTTCAAAAATCTTAAATGATCTGATGCACTTTGTGTCATGTTCTAAATAACTTTATGTCCAACACATAATTTAAAAAAAAAAAACATTATGGCCAAAGAGTAAAATATCAAAGCTTCAGCCAGACCTCCTGTCATAAAAAAAGGTATCACCAGATTTTCCTGACATTGAATCAAAAGCAATCATTTAACAAAATGTAGAAGTATTTGAAAGCAATATATTTTTATTCTGGTGGTCAGTAAATATAGGCAACACAACGTTTGTGGTAAAGAAGAACAACATGCATTTGATATTTTTAACCTTTTCAGCTACAAGAGGATGGACATTATTCGGTTTCCCCCTATAAATAAATAAAGCTGTTGTAATAGATTCAACACCAATATACCTTTCTACTTCTTGGTTAATCCCTCATTGACTTGCTTAGCACCTAGAGGGAAAGGCCACCACCAAGCCACAAGCATTTCATTTCTGCCCATTGGCAGCATTTAAGGAGCCGATCTTTGATGTCAGACTGTGTGACTGCGAGGTCCTCTTGGCTTTACATCTCAAAATAGTGCTCAATGGAAAATAAATGATAGTGGCATACATTAACCTCCTACCTCAAATAAAAAGACAACGGAAAACCCTACTAATATATCAAGCAGACATGTTAAGGACATAACTACTTAAAGTCAAGGCCATATTGCATTATTTCAGACACTGCTTAAAAAAAACTTAAATAAGCAAATAAATTATTATTAAGAGACGTCATTTTTTTCATGCCAAAAACAAATAATCTCTTCATTATGTTTCATAAACAACTCCTCAACCTCATCACTCAAACCTTATGCACAAACAGTCCTAATGACACAACTGAGAGAAAAACAAGTAGGCTGTGACACATGAAGGACCCACCAGAGGCCACATTTAAAGGTCAAAAATCAGGGCCATTTATACTTTCAAACACTGATACAACCAGCTACGCCAAGATATGAGAGACATGGCAAATGTGTCTGCGCATGTGTTCTGAGTGAAGGGGGTCTATACCTTGGGATAACCTGCTCGTTGTAATGGAATGAATGAGATACAGAAAGTTCAAAAGTCCAAAGATGAATGGCAGGGAATGGTTTGTGAAATGAGCTAGAGATACTTGGATGATGCAGATGCAGAAAACTGTGACGGTACTAGATCTTTGTTTGATTTCCTTTGTCTTTTGGTGGAAAATTAAAATAACACCTAATAAAACATTAGACATTCATTTGGCACAGTGATGTGGTCCTTCAGAAGTCTGTTCTAAGATGACAGTATTTAATAGCCTAACAGTGTAATATCAAGTTATACTAAACATGACATTTCAAGACTCACCCTTTTTACACATTTCTTCAATGTATTTTAAGAGCACACATTTCAGTAACCTGCATCCCTTGATAAATTACTCTTTATAACCCAGCCTAACCAAACCCATCATATTTGTGATAACCCTGTCTTTCATGCTTTTACAAAAGAATCAAGTCCTCACTTTCCCTATCAAAGGTTTAAAAGTCCAAGTGTAAACTATTTTGATGCATTATTTCAATACAGACTAAGATGGATAAACACACTGGAAAGTTCATTCACACTTAGCTGTTACAAATATTCAGTAGTTCATATAGATTCAAGCTACCACTGAATTCTTTACATGGGAAAAACAACAATGTGATATCACAAAAAAACAGCGCTATAAACGGTGTAATTAATATCCACTCATGTGGTAGAAAACTAAATAACTTCACATCATTTGTATTACTGTTCATTTGTAGTTTAATTCTATCATTAGTCAGATGAAAACACTTGATCACAACCAAGGCGGTGTCCTCTGTTATATTTAATTTAAAAGACAAATTATTTCACCAGAATTTGTACACACACTCACGCAAGCTATTCTACTGGCACAAACATGTTAATACTGATTCATACACACACACACACACACACACACACACACACACACACACACACACAGTCGTACACAATCATAAGCACTTCACACATAGTACATGTTGGTATATAAAATGAGTTAACCTGTATGGACACTGTACTTGTACCTGTACGAGTATACCGTCTTAGTAAACAGTGAGTGTGACCGAGAAATACATTGATCTGAAATTCACCCTTTACTTTAACACATAATTAAACATGGCAATTTTAGTATAAATCCAATTGTAACATGTATTCAGGTCCTACATGAAGGCACAGAAAATGCATAGAAAAGTATTTTGGCTTTGGGAACTGTTCCCTTGTGTCTATTTATTCTTTCTGGTAAGATAAAAAATAAAGGCCAAAAAATATATACAGGAGGTGCAGCTCTTATGTAAATTAAAGAAAGCTGATGCAAGTGAATGCTTAAATCTTCAAACAAACCTCACCATGTTTGCTGTCTAGTTATAAATGGCCATGGTTAAGTAACAAAGTTGGGGCTTTGTGATTTTGTGTCAGTAGAGAAGCACAATCATATATTAATTCTGAAATAAATAAATTGTTTAACCAATGGGACACTTATGGCTGAACCTTTAACAATCATACTTTTCATGGTACTACCACCACGTTAGAATCGCAATCATCATTTTAAGTCAAATGGGATGTTCTACTTTGACTGACACTGATGGTTCTGTTTGAAATGTGCTTTGCCAGTACACAGTAATAACATATGGCACGTTACGTTACTGCCCATTCCTCTTATTCATCTCCAGGAGCATCTACACATTTATGGCATGAGCATGCTTCTTGCACAGGGGTTTGTCCTTCTTAGAGTAGAATGGCTGGCCCTCCAAGTTGACATTGCACACCTGAGTGAGACAGAGCAAAACACAAAGGTTGAAAGGCATTTTAATGGATGTCTGTAACATCTTATAAAGAAAGGCAGTAAAATGCTGACTAAACGAATGTCCTGTGTGATAAAGTTACGTCATGGAAAAACTGTCAATGTCATTCGGCATGCATTTCTGCTTGAAGAGCAACGTCAGCATCCCCACACCCACCCCCACCCACCAGTCTGTGTCTGAATCTCCCAATAGGATCCCCGGATCGTATGTTTGGATTCCCCCTGGAATCATGAATTTTTCACAAGTAATAAACACCCAGATTTCTGTCTGGGGATGGCTGTTGCTGAGTCTCCATCTTACCGCGCAAACAAAGCAAGTGTCATGCCAGGTATGACCAAGAGCTTCGATGAACTTGTCCCCAGCCTCCACAGGGAAGTCACAGCCATGGCACTTAGTGCTGAAAAGGGCGATGTAATCTGCAAAACAGCACACAAAGCAACATACAGTAGACAATTCAACAAAACCACGTCCATTTCAAACTTGAAACGCTGCGCTCAAACTTTTTACAGGTGCCCTGAACTGAATCTGGTCTGAAGCTGTTATTTTTGGGAGCCATGGTTTTCTGAAGCTAAATCAGCATGGATAGATTATCTTTATGCTGGCACTTCTGAATAAAGCACATATTATTTTTACTGAGAGATGTAGCACAGGTAATCTCTGTGAAGGAGCAAACAGAGGGATCGGTTGACACAAGCCTGCAATGGCATGCAGCTTGTAAAGGCTTGCATCTTGGTGGAACATGGGGCGCGTTTACGTACCTTTCTCACAGTAAGGTTCGCCATCCTCCATGTGGAACAGGCTGTTTCCGAACGGCTTCCCACACGCGGCGCACACAAAACAGGTGGTGTGCCAAGTCTGCCGCAGCGCATGCATCACTTCCTGTCAGCAGAACAGAGACGGAAAAAAAACAACAACAACAAAACTGGTGAGTGTCTGCCGGCCCGCACGGCGCAGGGCGCGCTCACTGAGCAACATGTGGGCGCATTGTGGCACGTCCAAGGCCGTACGTGTCCCACCGCGCACTCACCCCCATGATCTTGGTGCTGCAGCGGGCACAGCTTGGGGCGAAGTACTCGCCGTAGCAGTTCTCGCAGTACACGCTGTTCTGCTCCTCCACAAAGCTGGCGTCAGCCAGCGACATTTGGCAGTAGTGGCAGTTGAACTCCTCAGGGTGCCAAGAGCGGCCCAGGGCCACCAGGAATGGGCCTCTGCGGGCAAGGCAGCAGGAGAGGACACAGACATATCAGTAAGGAAGCAACAGGTCAGGCACACTTGGCGGGTGGGTGTATGATAGGTGTTAACTGAAGCACCTGGCCTGCTCATTACCTGGTCAAGACTAAAAAATATCTTTCTTTAAAGTACTCTTGCAAAAGTGTTTAAAACTGTTTTCTCTTTAAATATTTACAAATGAATAAATCAAATATATAATACAAAGGTTATAACAATTACACTTCAAGATCATGAAAAAACACAGGTAGGTAACATTACTGATGCAGTCAATTTGGACTAAGTTGGCGTGGACTTTTCTCATTTTGTTTGCTTTTATTATTTATTTATTTGATTTGTGTTTGTTTGTCTGTCTTATATGTCTTGGTGTCACGGGTACGCTGGCGATTACGCCACTCCGTCCGGCATCTTGTGTCTTGTTATTTTGTGAATTTGTTTGTTGTGTTGTCATGGGTACGCTGGCGACTACGCCACTCCGTTTCGGCACTGTCTCTGTGTGTAAAGCGCTTTGGGTTGCACTCAGTGCACATTAAATGCGCTATATAAATAAAAGTACCTACCTACCTACCTACATGAAGTATAACTGTATGTACCTACTAGTCAATATCCGTATCCTCTCAGAGTGCAACCTAACTGATACTAAAGATACTAAAGATACAGTACTAATGGAAGAACCCAAACGCAACCAAAATAGTCCATTTTCCCCATTCCAATTTGCCCATACACACTGCACCACACAGACTACTGGCAATGGGACACAGTAACGTAGTCCACTGTGCTCTGTAAGTCCATGGATCATACTGTACGTGGTAGTAGTTTACCTGATGATCTGGTTGCACGACCCACACATGGGAGTCCTGCTGCCGGCAGCGAAGCGCTCTGCTCTCTGGGCCACCCCCCGGGCCACAGGGGGGAAGGGGGCAGCAGGGGTGTAGGGCGAGGGGCCGCCCATGGGAGCCGGGGCAGGGGCCGGGTTAGAGATGATGGAAGGAGGAGGAGGGGCGGATTGGGGAAGAGGCTGCACTTTCATGCTGGTGCTGGTGGTCTTGCCAGGGTCGAACTTCTGGGCAAAGTTGTCGTCCGTCACCCAGGGAGGGCGGTTGGCGGGGGGAGTGGGAGCGGAGGGGGCCGGGGCTGGGGCCATGGCGATGGGGATCTGGACTGGGGCAGGAGCCGGGGGAGGAGCTGGAGAAGAGGGGAGCATCAGCTGTCAGATCCACTGTGATAATTACCTCACGGAAAGCAGGTAGACTATACTTAGAGGACAATATAGAATAACATTACTTATCAAATATAACAATACTGGCCATAGACATATCACATCTGATATGTCTATGGCCAGATACCTATCTAAATGTAATTTTCTTCCCTGGTTAAATAAAGGTATAATAAAAGTAATGACAAAATATCTTATAGACATGTCATATCATATGTAATCACATTTTTCACAACTTGATATTAAAAAAATGATATAAACCCTGCAAATTATAATTTAAGATTGTCTGACTATTGTACTAGCTACCCATGGATCTTTCATGACACCCCCCCAAAGACAAAGCCCTGTACCTGGTGCTGAGGGATAGCTGGCAGGCACGATGGTGGCAGTGCTGACCATTTTAGGCTGCTGTGGTGGGGGGCCCACAGGGATCTGAATGGAGCTTTGCTGCATGGGTGGCGGTGGCTGCATGGGCATCTGGTGCATGGCTGGAGACTGCATTGGCGGATACTGCATGGGGGGGTACTGCATGGGCGGGTGCTGCATCTGTGGCTGGTGCTGCATCTGTTGCGGGTGCTGCATCTGTGGCTGGTGCTGCATCTGTGGCTGGTGCTGCATCTGTGGTGGGTGCTGCATCTGTGGCGGATGCTGCATTTGTGGTGGAGGCTGCATCGGGGCCTGCATGGGTGGACCCGACATGTACTGGCTGCAAGAGAACACAAGGGTCTGATAATGCAAATTCCATGCAACCCAAATGGCAAAGGGGTTTCTATAAAATTGTACACAACATAAGGACATCAGCTCTACTCCATACTGGTATCATTATTATTTCTATAAGCAAATTTCATAAAAAATAAAAATCTTTACAGATTTCATCCACATATATCATGCGATGTATGCAAATGAACAAAGGATATGTAGATATGGCAGCAAAAGTGGACTAAATAAATAGCTATAAATACTAAAAACATGGCACGGTAAGTTTGTCAATATTTGCATTTCATAGTACATGCCCATGTACTACGTGGATACACATGAGTTAGTGACACCTGCTGGGGAACATTAATCCCGTTCCAACATTGCCTTCATGTTTAGAACAAACCTGATCCACCAGCAGACCCACGAGTGCTGGCGTCTTACCTGTACATCTTCCCCTTCACCAGACACAGTTTTACACAAACATTAGTGGCTTTTCACAAAACTAGCAGAGACCCAGATAGATAGAGAGGGGCAGAGGAAAGAACAGAGTCTGACATCAAGAGGACAGTGTTAGAACAGCCGTTACAAATGGACAGAGAGTGGGGCTCTCAAAGAAGAGAGATCTTTGATTGAACCAAGGGCCTTTTTTGTGTTGTTTTCTTTTAGTTCCATTTGTTATTGTTTTGAATAGTAGCTGTGAGGATAAAGAAGCAATACCATTATCTGCAGAAATGTCAATGTTAAGAGCCACAAGAACTCAGAGGGAAGAGGTTAAAGAACAGTCACAGTCAGAAAGCACAAAATAATGCACCATCCTTTGTCACGAGTATATCAATCGAAAACGTAGGTTGGAGAGGTTGAGTGGAACAGGTATAGGTTACTCTGGTTGGTAAGAGGGTTATTCTGACATTAAGAGGAGGGGAGACAGGGGAGACACACTGCCTCGATGTCACCAGCAGCAGCTAAGGGGTGCCATCCCAGGTGAGCTGCACGCCACATCAGTACCTGGACATGGAGGTTGTGAAGTGGGAGCTGTAACCAGAGGCAGACTGCAGGCTGTAGCTACAATGCAATGGAGACAAAAGGGGGGTGAAAGGTCAAAGGTTACCGAGGGGCGAACTGTAGTTTTTTGGCCTGGCTTTACCATGTCCACCCATAGCTGTGTTTCGGCATACTGTCCTGTGGCTACGAATGACGCAATGCATCTTTGCTGTCGTTTGTATTGTTGTTTGTTGAGAGAGATGCTTTTTTTTTTTTTTTTGTCCGTTGACTTTTGGAAGTTGAGCTGCAACATGAAATGGTGACAGCAGACATGCACTGCACAGTGATGAATGTGTTTGTGGATACATCAGATGAGGAAAACAGCATACAGTTAAAAAGTGCTGGTGACAACCTTTCGCTTTGTGTGTGAGGACAGACCCACATGTGCACAGTATAGGTGAACATGACAGTGCAGAGTTTGAAGATTCAAGTGCACAAAATGAACCACTATAAAGTAAGTGTACAAATCATAATAATCAAAAATGAATTACTATGATTTATGTCAGTGAAAACAGGGATTTTACAATCAACTTGAATCTGATTAACATTAAATGGGATGTGACAATTACAGCAGGCAGGTAAAGGTGAATCATATTTTACTCTAGACATTCAGGAAATATGTATGTCTTCAACAAATCCTACATCACAAATTTCACAAAAATGTGAAAACACAACAACACACACTCAACACAAGTCACAGAGTAAGAGAACAATGCACTCTGAGAGGAATTCCATGCCACACTCCAGACGTTTAGAGAATATTATTAATGATGATGAGGATGACAAGAATGAGAATGACACTCTAAAAGCCAGAGAAGAAGTTATTGATAAATGTCATTAATATAAAGGTTATGAGTAAAACAGAGGAAAGTCTGTCCACTTATAATTCACATTGAATTGCACACATTTATAAGTGCTAATTACATTTAACAAATAAATTGTAGTGTTTTTTAGAACAGTTTTGATCAAATATGTTTACGTGTAAACAGATCAGATTTCTTACCAGAAACCACTCCATTCACAAAGTGGTTTTAGGGTGCTGACTGACTATTGAACAATACTTGTAGTCAAACTTGAACAAATGTTCCAGTACATTTACTGTAAGTGAACAGTGATGATGATTGGACACTGGGTAATTAGTGCAGGCTAGAGTGTGTGCATGCAGCTTAGACGTGACGTGCAGAGTGAGCGTGGGTGAGCGTGGGATACAGGAACGGTGCAGTGCTCTAGCTCAGACAAGGCCAGCGGTCACTACCGGACACTACTGTACGTCACCATTTATCCACTACCAGGCTCGTCGCAAGATAAATGGGGCCATTTCGTGAATGACATCCTACGGTCGGGAAGAAGAGCACGGGTGGGCTTGCTCTAGAGTTGCATGCCAATGCTCAAACCTTTTTTTCTTTTTGAGAGAGAGAGAGAGAGGTTTGGGCACCCTGCTCCATTTGAAGATATTAGGCGATAAACAGGAGACAAAATGGAGGGCAAAATGGATCTCTAATAGCAGTTAGCATTGCATGATCATACGTCTGAGGAAGGATGGGCATATTCTGAACTGATGAATATTAATGATGTGAGGGGAACAGTGACATCAAGGAAAGAGAGAGGTGCAATTAGTAGGAAGACCAGTCAAACCTCTGGGAACGAAATCTCTTCTAAAGATACCAGTGTTGCCAAAAAATCCCCATAGGAGCTAACTGTGTTCTATTTGGTTCACTTCTTGCACTTCTCGGTATTTTTGCCCCAGTTTTCCACTATCTAAATCTTGAAATTACAGATCATGTGTGCGTCATCCAGACAAGGATCATATGTCAATGTTTCTGGAAAACAATAACAAAAAACCTTTATGACAAAACCCAATTAGAAGGCACCTCCGACTGTTCCTACTTACCTACAATTTCTACTTATAACTTATAACCCATTTTTCGACAATGCTCTGTGTGTCAGAGGTGCCATTGGTCTTTACCCGACCTCACACAGGAGAGAAGCTCCTGACCTACACCAAGCCTCCCTGGCCGCAGGTCCGTCCATCCTCCACTCCTGTCGCTCCTATATCCCATCAGGCCCTGCCACTCTGCACATCACTCCGTCGGTCACACACACACACACAGTGGTTTGGACAGGTGCGAAGTGTGTGAGTTATTCTGTGTACCTCAGGTGCTTGGGTTTCCCCGAGGGCAGGGAGCGCCCACGTTTGGGCAAATTTCTGGTGCGGAACATCGGGGTGATTGTCAGGGCCTCCAAAGCCGAGGTGGGCGGCGGCCCTCGTTTATAAACATGGTTTCTTAACAGGGGGGGGGGGGGGTTAACGAGACAGGCGTGAATATAGAGATAAGGCTTGTGTATCTGTCCTAGTGGTAAATAAAATGTCCTTTTCTCTCTCTTTCTAGTGAACAAAATGAACAAATGTATTTCAGTCTCCTTTTATAGTCTCCAAATACAGATATGTATATAAAATACTTCCACTATAGCCTTCCCTTAAAACCTGGCCAAGGAGAAACATTTGGCAAAGAGACAGTCAGTAGTGACAGTCAATAAACAGGGTGGGTAAAAGGATAAACAGGGTAGGTAAAAGGGAATGGAAAACATTGTCTCACTATGGGGAGGGAAAGGAGGCAAGGGTAGAAGTAGAGGGGGGGGGGTATAATGGTGGAAGTAACTGACTTCAGGGGCTGGGGTGGTGGAAGTTGTACCTAGACTGCGCAGACAGAGCGGACGAGATATGGGAGGCAGCAGGGTTCAGGTGGCGGGGGGCCCTGGGTGAGACTGCAGGGGCCTCGGGGGCCACTGGTGCCAGGGCCTGAGTCTGTGGGGGCGACACAGGCTGTGGCGCAGGTTCAGGCTGTGAGGGGGACTGAGAGCTGCAGAGGACAGAGGAGATGTTAACACAGCCAGACCAGACCAGACCAGACCAGAGTAGAGTAGAGTAGAGAGGACAGAGCACAGGGGTGGGTAAGGGGGTGGGGATAGGACTGCCTTTGAACCTCAGGTGTGTCTATGTTTATGCCTTTGTTTTCATGTTGCATCATGTCTCTCGGTAGGCCTGTCTGTGTATGTGTGTGTGTGTGTGTGTGTGTGTGTGTGTGTGTGTGTGTGTGTGTGTGTGTGTGTGTGTTCAAAAGAGTAAAATACAGTATACCAACAAAAAGCAAAGATAAAAAAAGAAAAAAACAAGAATCATGGAGCAAATAAATGACAGAGAAGGAGATGATGAGACAGAAAGTGCAAGCAAGAGTATGTGTGTGTGTGTGTGTGTGTGTGTGTGTGTGTGTGTGCTTGCATGTGCATGTGTGTGTGTGTGTGTGTGTGTGTGTGTGTGTGTGTGCTATCCGCTTGTGTTTATGCTATAATACGGAGCGCACAGTTCACCAGAATCCCCCTCCCCACCCCCCTTTGGCTCAGCGTGAGCACGGCACATGTGCACACATAGCAGGCGTCGGCAGGGCCACTGAAGGTCCTCTGAGGGATCCTGTTTCCTGCGGGGGAGAAACAGCTGAAATGGAGAGCAGTGGGACAGACAGCAGCCCTGCGTCAGCTCCACGAGTCCTTCACGGGACGACAGGTCAAAGGCCGGCCACTTCTGGCACCCCTCCAAATAAATCCGCTCGGTCGCCCGGTGAACGGGGGACCAAAACGGTCTCCCAAACACCAGGCTCTTCTATTGTTAACTTCTACACCTGTATACAGGTAAAGAATCCCTGTTTGAGCTAAGCGTATGTATCTTAATGATACTACAACCAATTAGATGGATGTCAGATGGAATCTCACTGTGTTTAGCTTCCTATGGGGGGTATTTTGACAGCAATGGAACCAGTGTCAAGTGTAATCATTCCCAAGCTTTACGTAACTCCGATTTAGGAGAAATCTACTAAAGCTTGACTGATACTTTCCGTTAGGACAGTTAGGAAGTCATGGAATTGAGTGAGAAAGAGGCAGGGTCCAACTGGTCTCTCCACCGCCATGGGCTCTCTCTTCTTACTGCTCTTGAGAAGTCAGATCCTCCAGAACCTCCGGGCTCTGGTTCCTACATGACTTTTTCAGCTACATGTGCAATGCATGTTTGTGTGTGTGTGTGTGTGTGTGTGTGTGTGTGTGTGCGTGTGTGTGCGGGCTTGCGTGTGTGTGTGTGTGTGTGTGTGTGCGTGTGTGTGTGTGTGTGTGTGTGTGTGTGTGTGTGTGTGTGTGTGTGTGTGTGTGTGTGCATGTGTGTGTGCATGTGTGTGTGTGTGTGTGTGTGTGTGGGCAGGGGGGTAGGCAATAGCAGCCTTAATTTGTATGTATGGACATGTATCTCATTACCAGGAAAGGGTCAGGTTACCTAAAACTTACCTTGTCAAATTTGATCTTTGAGGTCTTGTTCCTCTGACTTTTTAAAGAACTATTTGAAAGGGAAACCTGATGATTGCTGATTTGATGATTGAGAGCTCTCTGTTCAATGCAGATTATTAACAAAAGCATAATCCATGATGATGCTTTTTTATGTTCCATTTCAGCTCACCACCATCACCACCAGCAATCAACAGGTGTACCTTTATTTTACACAAATGTGTATTAAATATGGTCTTCATAAAAACTAAACATGTGTATGTACTAAGATAACATACACACATCAGGACAAACATAAAAAAAATGGACAGAACAAACAGATATACCGGAACAAACCCTGGTTCCACGTAGAACGGACGAGGGAAGACAGACAAACAGCGAACACATCCAATCACGGCATTACCTCTCTGGGGTAGGCTCTACAGGGGCGGGTTCTGGACTTGAGGTAGCATCAGGCAGTGGTGCCTGATTGGCTAGGCACTCTGGCTCAGAAGCAGGTTGATTGGGCGAAGCGGCAGTAGCAGGCAGAGCGTCAGCCATAAGGCTGGTGGACACTGGAGCATGCTCAACAGGGGGACTGGATCACAGGTTAGGTTGCAACGAAAGAGACAAGTCACACTGCTGTACTTAAAGGCATATATATATACATAAACAAACTCATACACATACACATACACACACAGGGACAAAACGGCTCAATGTGTGTGTTTGTGTGCATGTGTGTGTGTTTGTGTGCGCATATACATACAGCAAGAATTAGAGAGTTAATATCAGCTTAAGGCACAAATGCTGGGCAACTGCCTCTTTTCCATGCAAAATCAAGAAGCAGCATCGCTCAATATTGCTTAGCCCAATGCAAGGATGTCCATCAGGAATCAAACAGGAAACATGGGGAAGCTGCAGAGGATCTACCCTGCCTGTAGCTATTAGCAAGATAGCGCTTTGCGGTAGGCTGCTATGGGGGGTTGGGGAGATGGGGTCAGAATGGACTCTGTTTGGAGAAATCAGTGATCACTAATTGAGTCCTGATGATAAAAAGAGTAAGAGTCAGACAGTTAATGGACCAGAGGACTATTGATCGCAGATGAGTCACTGAGCAGGGAGAACAGACAGGCTGTGGGGTCCTGTTTGTAGGCTAGAACTGTATGGGCCTTTGCCAGAATCAATAGAGTATGCCCATATATCATTAAATGACCTAGGCCATATCTAGTCTATTACCTAATCTATCAAATCTACATGGGGAGGACTTCAATTCCCATGATGCAATTAGAGAGCTCTCTGTTTTATGTCCACACCAACGTAGGGTGTATTGGAGCCTTGCACTACTGTTGCTCAATATGAACAGGGGCGGGACTTTTAGTGGTGGTTTCCATGGGTTTTTTTTCGGGTTTTTTTTCAAATCGGTCCTGCTAAAAAAGCAATGATGTCAAAAGCAATATGCAAGACACAAGGCAATTCATGTCACAATGAACTTGAACAAATCTGTCAAAATAATCCAAAATGTAAAACCAGCAACAAATCAGCAAAAATCAACAAAAGAAAAGACAAAAAAAAACACCATCCAAAGCTGCACATTTCAATCAACTCAATAACGGAGGTTATGCCTTAATGCCTCAGTTTGTTTGTGATCGTGGGATAAATGTGGTGTTGTTTTTGGGAAGTACAGGGTGGGGTGGAGGTGGAGGTGGAGCTGGAGGTGGAGGTGGGGGAGGGGGGGTGGTGGGCTGGCTAGGGGAGGAGGCAGGCACCTAGCAGCAACCGGCCTGGTGGAGGACTGATGGCTGACCCCTTTTCACCGCAACCGCCACTCTCTCAAACCTCTCTCTCACTGACCAGTAAGTTAGCACCAGGCTGACCATTATCAGACAGCAAAACCGGTAAAAGCACCACCTTGAGTGGTGTTTATGAAACTAAACACAGGAGAGAGAAGCTGGGAGGTGGTGACTGCCGGCTGTTAACCCCTTATCACTGTCTGTGGTGAACTTGTGACGTTGGTCTTTGGTGCACTTGACTAGCTGTGGAGTCTAGTAGAACGCTGCCTTGGCTGGAGACAAGGGCTGACGGGAGAGTGTCACCCACAGACACTGGAAACTACGCTGGCTATCTTACACCAGAGGTGAGTGAGAGATACAATAAACCTTTGCTGTATTGCAGTCATAAACATGTTCATGGACACTCTCAGTTCATACGCACACACCCACACCCACAGAGAGACACAGATACAAACACGCACGCACACACACACACACCCACACACACACACACACACACACACACACAAACACACACACATACACACGCACAGACGCCGATACAAACACACACAGTTGCAATGAGCCCTATATAAAAACCTAAAACACACAAGGGGTTTACACGATAACCATGACAGCTCATGTATGCTACACGTCTCTAATGAGCTAATAAAAATGTAACTGACATGGAACAGAACTGATATTTGAAGTAAAAAGCAGAACTAGTCTTTTTTTCTACAAAGCTCTGTCTCTGACAGTGCGAAGTGAGGATGTAGAAGGGAAAAAGGTGGAGACCAGGCGATAGCGATGAAGGACTAAGGCATTATCCAAGGTCTCATTGACTGAGCCACTTGTTTTTGCTGGAGAACTTCCTACTAACTGACGTACCATGTCAACTGTGTATAAGGAAACCTTCAAGCATTAAAACAGGGTGAGGAACAGTGGAAGGATTGCTCCAAAATCTACAGTGCCCCCTGCTGGTTCAGTCTGCTTGCCACAAGTGTTAACAGGGAAATTGCATTCATCCTCTTGCCAGGGCTACTTGAATAATCTGCTAGTGCCATTCAAGACGTCAGTGGTATCATCACAAAACGGAATGAATACCATTACTGTACTGTGCTCCTACTTTTGACCGTAGCTAGCACACACACTCTAGCTAAGCATCCAGGCACAACGCACTCCGACCCTAAGCATGCATGATGGGAGGAGAGGAGAGAGGGCAAGAGGGAGGACCTGGGCTCCATGCAGCCTCGGGCAGGAGAGGAGAAGAGGAAGGCAAACAGGGCTGGGCACACATGGACTGATTACGGGCTTATGGCCCCTGAGTGGCATGCAGTGTTGGACCTACAGTATATATTCCTCTTTACATAACTGAGATATGGCTAGGGTCAAATAAGTATGTCAAGATTACTTTCGGAACGGATGAACTGGTCACATATATGTATGGGTTTAAATGAACTGGCATTGATTACTGCATGGGTGTTCTGGTATTAGTGATTGAGGAGCAATGCAGTTGTTTGGACAAAATGGAATACGTTGTGACAATAAGACACACACACACACACACACACGCACACACACACACACACACACACACACACACACACACACACAGACACACACAGACACAGACACACACACACACACACACACACACACACACACACACACACACACACACACACACAAACTCTCTCTTTTACAGTTTATCATTCATTCATGGATATCTAACTTCTATTTAGCTTTCAAAAGCACTAAAGGGTATCACGTGAAGAGTGAAAGATGAATAGCAAACGACTGCACATAATGATGGACTGACATCAACACTACCTCTAGCATGTCTAGTCTAAGCATCAAAGTTAAATAGCCTGCCTACAAGCACTAACTACTTGATGTTATATGTTTACATGAGATTCAAAGGAGTTCAAATATAGACTAAAAATATGCATTTAAAAGCAGCATGATGGTACAAACAATGGAAACAAATTCATGCTGAAAGCTGCTGTAGGATAAGTGAGCAGTTCCTGCTAACTTCTATCTGACCATACATGTGTAAATGCATTTCAGAGGTACAAAATACAATACAAAGCATTCTGGGGAAAAACTATAGCTTACAGCAGCTTTAACTGGGAGAGACTGGAAAAATACTCTGGTGCAACATAAAATCACAAATCACTCTATAATATCACTACTACGACAGAACTTTGCAGGTCTTCCAACACTACCAGCCAAGACTCTACTGCACATTAACACAATGACTGACCTAAATGGATTGCGAGTAGACATCAGTGAATGTGACATAAAGCAATATGTACTGTGATCGACGCCTACGGATTCAGCTATGGATCATGGATGATCGCCAAAGAGACAGGTGGAGCACTGCACAGTGGGTGAATGAGATGCAGATGTCAGCTAAAGAGTTACAGTGATGGAGTGTATGAAGATGGAGGTGGAGATGGAGATGGAGGTCTGGATGGAGGAATAAGGGGCAACAACAAGGGGTAGAGGGGCCAGCCACCCAGGAATGAGTTGGGGGGAGGCGTGGGCACAAGCACTCCGGTGTACTCACTCTCTCTACCCAGCATGCAGGTGGGGGGTGGGGGGTGGGGGGGTGGTAGGGGGGAAGGGGTGAAAGGTCAGGGATGTCGGAGGCAGCCAACGAGCAATGATGCCAAGAAGACGGTTAGCGGTGGTTGCAGTCAAGTCACTCACTATATCACAAACAGTCCACAGCGCAGGCTGATACAATTTCCCTCATTGGCCACCAGACAAGCAATACATGTTACCTTGTTACTATGGTTTCCTCTCAGAGGAGGAAACAGGGGACCTGGCATCGCACCACTGACTACTCACAGATCTGAAAACCTTCTCTCCTCTTTTATCCCTCTCTCTTTCTCTCTCTCCTCTCTCTCTCAGGGGCCCGGGAGGATGGACAGACGCCCCACTGGAGATATGGGCTGATGGCTTCTCTTTCCTTGTGTTGATCCAACAGACACGATCCTGTCCCTTAAGCCAAGGCTGACAACCTACTGTATAGGGCACTACTCATAGGATAGCTCTTCTGGTGTTTGGAGATCCCTAATTAGAGGGCACACTGTTCTTAATGAGTATTGTAATGAGTTGGTAGACCTCGTGAGATCGTAACTCATGGCTCAGCTCAGTTACGCAAATTTACATGCTGAGTGCAATTATGCGATTATGTGAATATTAACATGGCATTACATTATTTGGAATTTACAGATACTGCAGACTGGTTGGATTTCAGCTAAATGTGTACTGACAGAAAGACTATGTAGGAAGAGCTAGAGAAGTAATGGGATCTAGTCTTCGGATAAATGTCTGAATACACATTTAGGACTATGGTATGGCCCACAAATTAAATGTAAACTGAACACTGAACACTTTGACACCAACACAGATTGGTAACCACTCATGTCCTCTATATATAACTGCTTCCGTTTTTAATCCCTGGATGCTACGAAGCCCTTTACAATGGCTGGGACAAGACCATGAGCCATTTGATGAGACTGAGAAGACCCAGATGGTGATATTGGCTTTTAATCTTTAAATAAGACCTCTCCCTCACATGATGTGTGCAGATCTTACACTAATGTCACTTCAGTCATGCCCCTCCTGCCACACATGTAGTTCTGATCAGATGGGCATGAGGCTGGTAAAGAATGTCTATGCTGTTGCTCACGACAAAGACAAATCTAAGAATTAATTGCAAAGAACTATCTAATTACTATCTATCTAATGACTTAATGGAATAATGGAATGATTTTATGATGTGAATTTCTAATTTGAGTTGTTTTATTCACCTTTCAATGACCTGAAAGAGAAAACTGACGCAGCCTATGATGCTAGTTTTTCCATGTCAAATCTAAGGAATAGGTTTTTCACTTAGCAAAGCATCCTTTCTCTCACTGGGGCCATTCTAAAAAAGACATTCACAAGCCAAGAGACATTTCTGCTGTGTTTCAGTTAAAGGTGGCATCACATTTATTCTCTTAAAATAACAAGCTTCACAGAATGTGATCAACGGGGAAAACATTTACAACTGCAACTATTCTTTAAATAACAACAAATGAAACTGGTTTAATTCACACTCAACCGTGTGAGTGGTAGGGCCAAAAGCTGACAGTATAACACTTCAGGGTAGCAAGCTTAACAGAGTATGCCATTATGCCTTTCACATGTGACCTAGAGAATAACCCAACTATCCAGAACTTTCTTTCTCGTCACTCAAACATCTCCATCTATCCCTCACTTCCATTCTTTTCGACATGCGTTCGCCTCTCCATTACAGTGTTATGAGCTGTTACAGTGATGCCACGTATATGAAGTCACACTTTCAGGTGAGACTTTTATTCTGACGCATGGAGGATCTGGGCAGATAGACCATGATGCCAGTTTTTCAATCTAGCAAAACGTGGGCCTTGAGCTTCTGACTGAAACTTTTCCCTGTGGCGTGAAGGATGGAGAAAGGGAGAGAAGAAAACAGACAAAGAAGAGAGAGAGAGGGGAAGAGATAGGTTAGGTACCTTTAAAGCCTCCATTTTCCTTTCTGAAACCAGTATTGAATTTCTGAATCACTTATGCTTCCCATTTTGTGTATCTGCCCTGAACAATAGCCTTAATGGAAGGTGGAACTCTGTATGGAATGATACCCTCAAGAAGGGTGTGTAGTTCTGGAAATCCTCTCAGTTCAAAGCAAGTGGTATCTCATTTGAAAGACCTGGGAGATGTCACTACCTCGTCAGTTTGTTGTGGAGAACGGGTTAGAGGGGGGTGAAAGTAGCTCACTGTCTGGAAACCAGGAAAGACGAGAACTCAACGTCTCGAGGCTAAGTGGCATGGCAATAAGTCTATCGCACTTGTCCTGACACTAAACTGTTGGGAAGACCAAAGCTAAAAACCCTCACAGCGCAGGCTTCAAGTTCAACACAGAGAGTGATTTGAGGCAAGGGGTCGCAGAGAGCAAAGGTCTCCTCTGAGAGGCTGACTGACAGAAATTCTGCTCTGTTTAGGCTCAGAAGCCTTGAGCCAAAATGGAGCTTCTCTCACAGGCCACCAGTAGCTGCTGCTAGCTGCCTACCTTGACTTCATCAGACGATCCTCATCTGGGTCTTGCACTGGAGGAGAGAGAAGGCAGGGAAGGGGGGGAGGGTAGAAGAAAAGAACAGAGAATATACAAATCAGTCTGTCTGAAATGACACAGGGTTAGCCAGCTACTTATCTCTTGCTGATTAATATAAGAAAGTAAAAGTAATGGTTATGAGTGTTGTGACTGAACACCAGGTCTGATACTTACAGTACTCGGTGCCAGTGATATGGGCAAGGACACGGAAGGACTTGGACTGGTGGTGGGCAGCCCGACGAGTCCCCTCCTCGATCTCCAGATTCTTATCCTTCTTCTGGATGACCGCCTGATACACTGGGGAGGCACTGTCTACAACACGGTCTTTTACTGGGAGAGTACTGGAACCACAGAGAGAGCCCCACAGCCGTCAGGCCGGCCAGCCACCCGACCCGGGGACCAGAGAAAGAGAGAGTCTCTGCTGATTGTTGTGCTTTGGTTTGGTATGTGTTTGACACTCAAAACATGTGCAGGTGCTTACGTTAGCCTCACAAAGTGGTGAGAAAAAAACAAAACAACAACAACAACAACATGGTATTGTTTACATAGAGCATGTGCAGAAAACAAACAAACAAAGAAAACAGAAATAGCTTGGTGACAGACTCGTGTGACTAATGACTACAGGTAAGCTGACATGGAAAGCACTACTTCCCGTGTGGCTAGACCAACGCGGCTTTGCTTAGAGCATTTACATGTGCAGAAAATCATTCAGTTCAAACAATCAGAAACGCAGAGAAACAGAAGAGAGCTCAGAACATTCTCTCAAAGTAGACAAATTCAGTTATACTAATTAGCTTTGTCCAAAATTTGGCAAACTGTGCCAGGTTTAAAAACATGACTGAAACCGCCCACCTGATTGCAGCTGTGTTCTGAAACACTGAAATCAACCCAGGAATCCCTCCTCCAGGGAAAGTATGAACTTCAAATACCAAAGTCAGTGAAGTCAGACCAATAATGGCAACAAAAGATCCCACAACCTGCTGCACAGCTCTGCAACATCAGCTCGGAGTGGACCGGAAATACACCAATCTCCACTTTGGGGCCAATCATAGTATGGTGCTAATATGATGCAGTGTTGCAGTGTTGGTGTATAAAATGCAGTTTTATCTATGTTGAATCAGAAATGATTTCATAATTGGTCCAAAAGGCGAATGGATGGAATGAGAGTGCTGATGAAATGAAAGCTTTTAAACATTTTTTTTTTTAAAAATAGACATTTTCCGCAGCTTTAACGTTGCCCTCTTTAAGGAGTTTGAGCCACATTTTGGAGCACTGGTAATTTGTTCATTAACATCTGCCATATCCTTTCCATATTCTTCTATATTGTACTAAATTCTGTTTTGTATTGAAACTGACCTCTAATACCTGTGTTGAAGCACTTTTAGACAGTATTGTCAGTGATGTCACCATTGCATTTGAGTGGAAACAATATCTAGAAATCTGTAATCCAGAATGAGATCCAAATGCACACAACCAATTCAAGGGGAGAGGGAAGGAAACGAAGACGAGGACAAAGGTGATCGGGGGGGGGGGGTGACGAGAGGTTGGAGACGAGGGACGGGGGGGGGGGGGGGGGACGGGGGGGGGGTGAGTGAACAGGCAAAGAGATGTGGCAGGTGTTACAAAGGGGTTGTGCCCGCCACAGTTTGGATTACTTACGCCAGTGGGGATCCCTCATCAAGGATCTCTTCACTGTGACAGGTCACCCAATCAATGAGCAGGGTGGAGGTGTAGCCATGGATGTGGGGGGCGGGCATGGGGGGGACGCGAGTGAAAAACAGGAAAAGGTGGAGTTGGGGGAGGTGGGGTGGAGAAATGAAGAGATGGATAAATAGAAAGGGCAGGAGTGAGAAATGGAAGAGTAACACAATGGCTGCTGGGAGTGACCCCATGTTTGTTTTACAGTGCCCTAGTCACTGGAGATGACACTAGAAACTTTATTTGTGTACATCAAACTATCAAATTCCTTATTTGTTTGGTGGCCAGTGTAGTATCATCATATCTTAAGTTATAGACATTGTTAAAGCAGCCAGATTTAGCTATTTCACCTTAAAATTATATACTATAACTGATACTGGAATAGAATATCTGGAAATCTGATATCTGGAAAGAATAAACCCTACGCTGGTTCATTCTAGAATGGGACAGTAACCAGTATTCTAGAAAGGCCATTCTGGCCAGTAGTCTAATCTGGTCAATCAGTTGGGAGCTACCGTAAAACTTTGCTAAACGTTTCTTGTTAAAGTGTTTGGATACGATTAGGGAAGGAATACTCTTTCTTTTCCCCAGAAAACTCTCTAAAATAGGGTACAGGTTAGTCTGACTGGGACTCGACACTGAATGAGATGTCGGTTTTCAAAATGGAACTATGATCTTAGCTGGTCATTTTAGCTCCTGTGCGCATATCAACATAGCTAACGAGCAAGTAGGGCACTGTAAAAGAAAGCACTGCTGAAATCTCACACCAACCAACTTAGTGCGGGTCACCCAGCCCCAACTCTATGCTATGTCATACGAGTACAGACTCCATTTCATGTTGAACACGTCAGCTGATCAAACTGTAGTATTACATGCCCAGTCCACACACTGATTTATACATGGCTTTCCATACATGCCTTCCATGTATTAATTACATGAAAATACACTATACTGCATGGTCTCAAATAAATACCTAAGGGGTATATTACAATAGAACAACTGTTCTGTCGAAGCTAATAAATATGGACACAAATGCATTTTTTCTTTTCCGTGTTCCCTTGTGCTGCTGTAAGTATTGTGTCTTTACTAGGAGCGTTTTGCTGCAGGTCCTTACAGGTATGACCAATATTAGATCAAGTGGCAGCATGAGTTGAGCTGGTGAGAGCATGAATGAATGGATGGATGAATGGATGAATGAATGAAAGAATGGATGGAGGAATGAATGGATGGATGGATGGAGGAATGGATGAATGAATGAATGAAGAATCAATGAATGAACAGTCTCTACAAACTCCCCAATAAACTGTGCTAATGCACAAGTGTTCCTTATAAACCACCTGATCCTGATATTCAATATAAAACACACAACACACTGTCGCTCCTTATTTCTTGCTCCTAACTGGCAACACCAAATCCAGGAACCCCACAGCAAATCAAATTCACTCCACACAAAACAGCTGTCACCCGCACACAGTGCATTATGTTTTAAGCTCACTGTGCCTCTAACACATACATGTCGTGGAGGAGAATTAACTCTCTTGGCAGTCAATCAATCGGATGACCCTGAACCAGTTAGACCCCAAAGCAGACATCCTGAGGAAGTTTGAAAGCTTCCGCCAGCATCAAGCAGCAGCTAATTACACCTCTGGATACAACTGGCATCGGAGAGGGTGCAGGGGGGGGGCAGGGACCATGCAAGCGGGCAAAGGGTCGGGATAGGCATGCCAAGAGGGCGCGGCGCCGCGGCTAAGACTCTTACCCTTCTTTACCCCGGGCCTGGGTCTGCCCAGCGATAGCGTCCATAATGGCGTCCTGCGAGTACATGCTTATGGGGGTGTTGTACTGGGCGTGGATGATGGTGGCCTTGCCGCCCGGGCCTGGCACCTCAATGGGCTTGTGAGTGGACAAGGCCGAGTCCTTCAAAGCAGTGGGGTTGAAATTGGGGAGGTACTCGCTGCTGTAGGCCATTGGAGTGATTGTGTGTGAGGGGGAGGAAGGGGCAAAAGGGTGTTGTTTTTTTTTAAAGAAAGAGAAGGAGGGAGAGAGAGAGAGAAAGAGAGAGTGAAAGAGAGTAGAGGTGGGGGGGTGAGAAATAAAAAGAGGAAAGGATAAGGTGGTGTGAAGAGAGGACAGGGAATTAGCGATGTACGTGACGAAAAAAGAACAGGGGGCTTTGAAGAACAACAGGGCTGACCCAAAGTCACACTCATCCACAGTCTACGAATACCCACGAGCAATTAGGGCAAACCAAAGAACATGTGATCAATAAAGCACGCCTACAAGGCTAGCTAACAAGTCACTCTAAAAATCCATGCCAGTGCATTCTATAAACTGACATGACCTCTAAGCCTAAGTCAGCAAAATCCATTATCCCCCAGTAGCACTTCAGAGAAAGACACACACAGAACCACATCTGAACTCTAAAAATACACACACACATACACACACACACACACACCACATGCAACTGCAAATCATTCCATAGACAAGCCATTTGCCACTCTCGTCATTCCATGATCCAAGACAAATAGAACATTCTGCAGCATGACGCCAGACATCTCAAGCAATTCAAAGCACGTGTTGTGGCAGTTGAAAGCAATCTGTCCAAAAGGCATATGCTACAGCACATATGCCAAACAGAGAGTCAATAAAACAACATCATATACAGTACAATGGCAATCCAGTCTCATTCAAGCTCGGCAATATGAGCCATATATTTTTAGAGGTTTTGAACTGGTCACATAAGACCAATGTCTGTGTAAAGGGACATATGGCTGATATCAGCTTGCTTGACTCATGCAATGAGGAAACACTAACCCTAGGCCAGAATACACAGCACTCATACACACAACTCCTACAATATGACACCATGCATATCGGCCAAATCTAAACACCCATACTGCAATCATACTAACTTGGCAGGAGTGTTGGAGATAACCTAAAACATTGGAGAGACAGAAAGAAAGAAAGAGAAAGATAAAGAGAGAGAGAGAGAGAGAGAGAGAGAGCACATTAAGGTTAGTAACACTATTCAGTGATTCTTTGAATGATCCAAGGGTTCTGAGGTTAAGGAAACGTGGTGCCTGCAAAGGAAAGATGGTGAGTTAGTGACCTGTGTGACCTCTTCAATTGCCCTTCAATGTGACATCCCCAACTAAAATACAGGTTCTATTGTCTTCTGTCATTTTATAATATTGGGGCCAATCTGTGCTGCAGAGACTATAATGATTTTGACCTCCGTAGATCATCTGTTGGTTGTTAATTGAGTGTTATACACTATAGAGCTGTTGAAAGTAGTTGTCTTATCTATAGCTTTTTTAAGTAGCAGAATCTATAGTGAGAGTGAATGATTTCTGCTTGCTACCTATCAAATTACGCATTGACTCGTGAAAGAAATTAGTGAATAAATACAGTCAATAAATATTAAACACTTCCAAATGTGTGAGTTGCAGAGGATTCAAATTATAGACAGGAGAGAGAAGAGAGAGAGAGAGAGAGAGAGAGAGAGAGAGAGAGAGAGAGAGAGTGATAGAGAGATGCAATGGCAATGCAGGAGAGAGGGCAACTTGAACCCAGGCATTCCGTGGCCTTTAGATGAGATGACAGGAACAGGTGCTTTACCCTGTCGTCACGGTTACAGAGTAACTCTATCCCCTCACACAACTGTGAAAAGCCAGCAGCAATCTGTGCTACGAGAACACACCTTCCCTTTTTTCTCTTTTCTTTAAAAAAAAAACCTCACAATAATGACACAGTGATAATTTATATCATTGAATTCTCTATGGGAAGCATTTTAAATCTAATTTGACAGATTATTTAATTGTGTTTGACTCTTGAGGCTCGAGGTATCTATATTGCCGTGTATGTGCTCTCAAATCCCGATTTCATTTGTTGTCATTCTGAGACTGGAGGAGGACTAGCTGCTCCAACAGGGAGATATCCGGGTGACTTCTGTACATTCCCAAGCTCCAGGGACTCTGCCGTGGTCCCAGCAGGCCGGGCAGAACCGGACACCAGGTGAGGGTCAGGCTCATGAGGTCATGAGAGAATTCGAGTGATTACCATCTCTAGAATGTTCTGAGACTTCCCCGGTTCCATTTGTTAGAAAAGCAGGTGAACAGCAGAGCGTGGTGGTGCCCCTTCACTCTCCTCCCACTAAGCATCAGCTCTACATCTGAAGGACACTCTCATGGGTCCATGCCAAGCTGAAATCTCAGTGGTTTCGCGGATTTCCAATACAATTCTATTGGAACAACACTGTGGGCAACTTCAATTGACTAATTTAATAACTGCGTATAATATTATATAACAATAGATGGAACATGGGCATTCAAAAATACACCCGCTGAATGAATGAATGTAAATGTAAAATCAGTAGACGTCTCCTGTTGGAGTTTGTGTTTTTCTGTCTGCGGAAGAACACTGGTCATGCCACTGTGGAGAGAGGGAGAGTTCCCGGAGGCATAGCCACACTTTGCTGTTAGCCTTAGCGTTGGCAATACACATTTGTGCTGCCTGTTGCTTACATACCCCAGCAAAAGGCCTGTGCCGGAGCCCTTAGCCTTCTGGCTCTCCTGCACCATAGCCATCTCCCGCAGGGTCTCCTCGGAGTAGAGACCGATGGGGCAGTTATACTGCTTCCTCTTGGTCGGGCTTGGAGACTGCCCCTTGGCGGGCGTCGAGGAGTTGATGGAGAGGTTTGCCTCACCAGAAGTGTCTATACCGCCAGCTGGGGTGTTAGGGGGCACGGGGCTACCATTTATTTGCCCCTTCAAGGAGGGAGAGACATGAGGGGGGGGGGGGGGGGGGAGTGTGAAAAGAGGGGGGTAGCTCAGTGTCTGGGGCAGGAGCCCAACTCAAACTCTGCACTTGAAAAACAACAGAATTTGCTAGAAAGTCTATTCTTCTTCTATCCTTCTTCCTCAGTTCTACAACACTGACTGGGTCTGAGAGGAGACAGACGAGGCAGTAGCGCTACACTTGCACAGTGCTGCACTGTGGTCACTAGGGAGCAGCCTTCCCCTGAGAAAGATGGCAAAACAAGATGTTCTGCAAGCGACTGGAGAACTCTTGACGCTGACGAGCTCCAGTGACAAGGCTGAACTCCGGAGATCAGGGAGAACTCCGGTGACCAGGCTGAATTTCAGCGACCAACCAGGGTTTTACATTTCAGACTCTCTTAGGAGTTAAGTGTGATCCTCCTCAAAATGCCTTCATAAGTAGGTTGGCTTCACACGGCAAGCCCCCCTCTCACACACATGTAAAGCATGTGTTTGCACAACCTAACCTGGACTATGCAAAGGGCGGCTGTGCACAGAATCGATTCATTGGTTTATTTAATGAACACAGAACACATTAATATCATGTATGTAAAGAAAAAAAGAGGGGGGGGGGCAGTACCTGCTGGTGAGGGATAACAGGCATGGAACCATCGACTCTTGTGTGGCCAATAGGAAGTGGAACAGGGCGCTTGGACCTGTTTTGATAAAGAAACAAAACAGAAAGTGAAAAAACAAATATTCACATCTCTTCCCTGATATTGCTGTGAGCCTGTGAATGCTGTGAACAGTTTCCATATACAAATCCACACTGACTCATGTGCGTAAACCTACAGTACATCTTTCACAGAAAGATATTGATCCTTCAAATACCACCTTGTCCTTGAGGTTACTGTTTGTTGTTGAAAGAGGATGAAAACTTCCAGACAAAGACAAAAAAAAAATCGATATTTACTTATGTCAATACCAATAGGCCTACCATCTCTTCTGCTGCAACACTCAAATACTGTAACACACAGTGCATCCTGGACATTGCACAAAGCATCAAAACCAAAAACACGGCCCATTACTTGAAGTGTCTAGTGGTGAACAATAGACTGGCTCAACAAGGGACAAGCTCCAATTGTCCTCTTTTTTAAAAAAAAGAAAAAACTGCTCAAGCGAATAGGTGAAGAGATTTGTCCCTGAAACGACATGGCCAAGGATGCTGTAGTATAATGCTGAAAAGGAGGAGGCAAGTGATTAAGGGAGAGGTCAGGAAGCATATGCAGGATTATTGGCAAGCTTTGTTGCCTTTCGGGGAAAACTGATCGAACGGTTCGCCGTTTGCTGACAACGATGCATACATGTGAGCACAATAATGTCTGCATGGGCACCAACACGACAAATGAACCAGATAGCGTGTGTGTATGTGTGTGTGTGTGTGTGTGTGTGTGTGTGTGTGTGTGTGTGTGTGTGTGTGTCTGCGTGTCTGTGTGTGAGAGAGAGAGAGAGAGAGAGAGAACAAAAGTGACTATAAGTCTGACGACAAACAAAACCCTGAAACACAACTAGAGCCGAAGCTTTTCACAAGAGCACTGTACAAGTGAACAATGTCGGAAAAGGTACAAATTCGCTTTATTTCCTGTTCCCTCCAAACAGAATCGTCACATTATACAAGAGACATGAGGGCTGAACTGCTGCCCTAAAAAAGGTCAAAACCCAAAAGATGACCTCCCCAAAGAAATCCTCTCAGGTATGTGCAAATCAAAGCGGAAGGATAGGCCGCTCCTTTTTTGGGGCTTTCTCCTGTTCCTCGTGGCGGTCGACCCGCCCGTAAACCTCATTTGATCTCGCTCGAGACTTATCAGAATTGCACCCTCGGCTCGGTGAGATTAAGGCTGTTTTAGGAAAGCCATCACTGCAGGATTAGAGGCCAGGCAGGCCCACAGGTTTGGTCCATATGGGAAAGATACACCAGCCGCTTGCATACCTCATTTCTCACTGTTGCTTCAGGGATTGCACACACCTTCGTGTTACGCAAGATGATGGGCTAGGCAGGCAGCCATTTTGATGGCTTGGCCTCAGGGTAAGGTTAGCGGAATGCTGGAGGTGCTGGATTCAGTCTTCCATTTTGATAAGAGGAGAAGAGGGAAGAGCTGTAAGAACTACCTGAGAGGTTTTTTTTTTTTTTTTAAAGATGTCAGCTGATCTTTGAAAATCACTGCCATGCCAGAGACACACAATAGTTCCGTCAAATAATCTCCATCCAAATCTTTTGTATTAAAGCAATGAGGCTTCCCGTTGTGTGCAGTGCAATCAGGGACACTGGTGGCTGTGATGGATTGAACACTACTGTTGATCTAAAACAGGGCTAGAGTCGAAAGGAGATGCATTTTGGGGGTTAAAATATCTACAAAAATACAGCCAAATATTGTTCTAAATGGCCCTAATTCTCACACGTATGGTGAGTGTACAAAACAGTATCAGTAACAGTAACAGTCACGGTAAGGTCTTCATGATGCAGACTTGGCTGACCAGGTAAATCCATATGAAACCTTTCCCTCCACATTGATTTAGTCAGTTAAATCCACCCAAGTCCACTATAATCAGCAGGCAGTTGGGGTTGGGGGTATTGGAGTATTGGAGTCAACTGTAGGTAGCCTACATGTTTTGAATCTTGAGTTATTTCTCTCAGTAAGCCGAACCACTCTGTTGTTTCCAAGGTGAAAGTCTTGCATTCAGCACTGAGACACAAGCTTTCATTACCTTGTGTTGTTGAGTCAGTATTTGAAAAGAAAACAACACATGTAGATCAAAGTATATATAGCCATTGTGTACTGTAGGTGCTATGTTTACAGCAAACGTGCACAAGACAAACCAGGAACATAAACCAGGCAACTTGAGCACATGATGTCTTTCCCCCGAATGGTGATTTAATAAACATCTACTTCAGTTCACTGAGACAGTTTGAACAGTTGGAAACAAATGTTCTGCAAAATATAAACATTATATTTCCAAAGGTAAGATTCACAATAAGTTTAAATAAAGCCATGCTTATAAACACCATGGAGAAACCAAAGTAACAAAGTGACAGGAGAAACCAAACATTAAGAGAGGACAAGAAACCATCGAGGCACTTTGAGCCAATAGTTATCCAAAGAGTGAAGAGTGAAGAGTGTGAAGCACACTTTCATATGAATCACTTCTCCCACATTAAGCACTATCGTCTGTCACCTCTTTAATTGAGTGCAAAAGAAGGCGAGGCGGGAATAGAATGCAGTGACCTTTCTCAGTCCAGCACCTTGCCAACCCCCATCCCTTGGGTACTCCCACACAGCCGAGAAAAACAAGGAAGGAGGGGGACTCCTTCTCTGAATCCATTTTGAAGACACATGCAATGCGTTTCCAGCCTTTGTGTTGTTGCCCATCGCATTGAGGCAACTCTGAGTTCAGTCAAGGCGAACAGCCTTGAAGTGAAAGGACTTTCATAGAGAGTAATGGAGGTCAGAGGTCAACACATCTCAGGTTGTCACTGTGAGCACATCAGCAAAGCTTTTCCTCAGAGCAGAGTGACAAAGTGTTCCTTCTATCAAATTGCTTTAAAGGGATATTCCGCCATTTATGGAAATACGCTCATTTTCCACCTCCCCTCGAGCAAAACAATCGATATTTACCTTGTTCCCGTTCATCCAGCCATTCTGTGAGTGTGGCGATACAACTTTTAGCTTCAGCCTAGCATAGATCATTGAATCGGATTAGACCATTAGCTTCTCGCCTGCTAGCTTCATGTTTAAAAGTGACTAAGATTTCTGGTAATTTTCCCATTTAAAACGTGTCTCCTCTCAAGTTAGAAAGTGCAATAAGACCAACTGAAAATGAAACCTGGCGTTTTTCTAGGCTGATTTGACATGGAACTACACTCTCATCTGGCGTAATAATCAAGGCAACTTGCAAACGTACTATAGGCACAGTGATATCGTACGCAGCATCTGAAAATAGTCCCCATAGACAACAAGCAGTAGTAGTGCCAGTAGGTTGTAAGTTGCCTTGATTATTACGCCAGATGAGAGTGTAGTTCCATGTCAAATCAGCCTAGAAAAACGCCAGGTTTCATTTTCAGTTGGTCTTATTGCACTTTCTAACTTGAGAGGAGACGCGTTTTAAATGGGAAAATTACCAGAAATCGTAGTCACTTTTAAACATGAAGCTAGCAGGCGAGAAGCTAATGGTCTAATCCGATTCAATGATCTATGCTAGGCTGAAGCTAAAAGTTGTATCGCCAGACTCACAGAATGGCTGGATGAACGGGAACAAGGTAAATATCGATTGTTTTGCTCGAGGGGAGGTGGAAAATGAGCGTATTTCCAAAAATGGCGGAATATCCCTTTAAAGATGCAATCATTTTAGGATTTCATAAATTTGTTACTAATTGTATGTATACAGTATGTATTCATGTTCATATTAATACATATAGGGCCAGTTTACCTTCTGAAACATGGATCAAGCTTTGATCTAGACAAAACAGAACTTTAATGGAGATTTCCATTGAACAAAGCTTTTAGTTATCCATGTATGGGGGTGTATGGCTCCATCTATCATTGGAAATCATATAGAATCAGCAGAAATATAACAATAATGTATTTGACAAAATACTATCCATATTGAATCTCACGGTGAGACCGTAACACGTAGTGCCCCTCATGCAAGCTGAAAGGGCCCTATGTCATTTTAATTTCACAATATGATCGGCTGATACGAGAAGCTCTAACATCTCACTATCAGATTTGAGCTTTGTGAACATGCTTTTTATAGCTATTATTCGATTCATTCACTATATCATCATGTGGATATGAGATGACATGGCTTTAGTCCTCTCATGGGACCTACCCACGATGAAATGCATTAAATTATGTGGGATCTCTGGTGGGGGGTAACTCTGACAATGTCACGCACATTGTGAAATGAGGGAAAAAAACATAAGCCGTAACACGATGAAGGACAACTTAGGCTTAAGCTGTCCTCTGACTATCATCCATGAATGCAAGTTAACTTCTCTCTATAGTTTGATGTCACCTTTGTCTGGCTAAACCCTGGACCTTCAGAGGGTTTTGTTTGAGAGGCAAGCTCTTTGGATCTACCTGGTTTAATTTGTATGTAATCAGAGTTGTGCCTTTTTGCCATTTTGTTGAGCCTTTCATCACCGTGGCAAATGGAACATTTAGTTAATTTCACTGGCATTTCAGCTCCCCGGATCATGGCCTTTTCAAAACACAGGCACACTTCAAACACGCAGATCAATGTAGCATTTCAAAACGCTACACCTCGGGTTCACCGGGGAACCGAGCTGCCATCAGCAGGAGGTATCAGAGGAATTAAAAACAACAACAAAAAAAACCTAAAATAAATACAGAATTTGTCATTTTATTTGTTTGCTGAACTGATCAAGTCTCCTGCATGTGTGTATGACTGTGTGGAGCAGGCCAGGGTATCTGATTCTGAACCCCCTGCCGAGGCACCATGCAAAGTCATCCGTCGCGACATGCAACACCGGTCTCCTGTGCAGACACCTCCTGGCTGCACGGCACTTAATCTCCCCGTCTGATCTTTATAATTACGCAAGCTGTATCACAGCACTGTCCATCAAAAGTGCAAAGAAAGGGGGCTTAGACGGAGCCTATTAATTCACACACCCTGGCGCAGTCACACACGGACTCTGTGACACACACACACACACACACACACACACACACACACACAGAGAGAGAGACTCACAGATGCCTATCCAGAGCTCCCTGAGGTATTTGCAGCAGAGGATTCACTTTGGCATGCTGTTTAGTCTATCTCATTCACAGGGAAAGAAATAGACGTTTTCTAACTGCTGTGAGCACCTTATAAAGGCTTACATATCAGAATGAAAAGCAGCTGTGTGGATTTCTACCTGAGCCCACGGCTACCTGCACCGGCATCACCACGCGTTTGTTAAGATGAGTTACAGTTTACAGTGTACAGAGTGGGCAAAGGTGGGTGTCTTACTTCATAAGGGTAGGAGCAGGCTTCACTCAAGAATTATTTTATTTTTAGAATGCTGACCAAATTATAAGATACAATTGAAAAACAGGAAAAACAGGCCGCACTGTGCATAAATTATTAACATATTCCACAGACGCGTTTCGGCGTTCTGCCTTCCTCAGGGTGTCTTACTTGGTCATGGTGAGAGCCAGGTTGACGGCACACTTGATCTTGTTCTGGGCCTCCAGGTGAGTCATGCCATCCGTGTGGACCCCGTCGATGGCCACGATGATGTCGCCCTGGACCAGGTTGCCCTGCGCAGCCTTGCTCCCAGGTGTGATCTGTGGATGGGACAAGGGGCACATTCAGATTTAGACTGACAGAGTCCACACAGAAAACAACAACACAACACAACATTATTCCATCGTAACATACAGGAACACAGCACAGTGCAACATCCCAGTGCAATCCAGGACAAGCGAAGTGGCCCAGGCTTGAAGTGTCACTCGGCAGGCGCGATCTCTGATTACACGGGACGTGTGAATCCGACTAAATAAAAAAAAAGGAGGCGCAGCCAAGCCGTAATTAAAAAAGAAACATGCCGTGGTGTAATCCCCAACAGCTGGACACATAACGGTAAACGTTGGCGCACCATGGCGGCAACAATTAATCCTGTTGAAACTGTGAATGGAAAACACATAACACAGCTACAGTGGGACCTCAGATACTTTCTCTTACTGGCAACATAAACGTTTACTTAATTTCTTTTGGATTCATATGGAAAAAGGCATCATGGATGAACTAATGATGAACCTGACATTCAAAAAGTTGAGCAAAAACCTAAGGCACGTCTACTCATAAACGATCCTCACCTTGACTCAAACTTATATTATTATATACTTTTATATATACTTTCAAAGAAAGGGCAGGAAACGCAAGGAGCTTGACCTCCATTTGTATTCATTAGAATAGTTCTCCCTACTGTTAAACGGTTCAGTTTCCCTGGCACCATCATCCTCTGCTGAAGTATCTTCAAGGTGACATTCTTCACCTTTCAATGCATTTTCACAATCTGTTTTTGTTTTTTTGTGTGGCACAAAAACCTGTGCATCAAGTGAGAGACAGTGCGCATAGAAAGTTGGCCTTGAGCTCGTGGCTCAAATCTTCATCTTTTAGGTCTGAGGGCTCTCTGAACTGACAAATAAAAGACAGTTAACTCTGTACTAAACTCAAAAATATTACAAAGAATCATTACCAGACACAATAAACAAGATACAATATACTATATTATATGCACTAATATGATAACTAGACATAGGCTAAAGCTAACATGTACTGTATACTCAGAAACGTTATTTAAATGTAAAATAATTGTTTTAAAGTTAAACATGTAAAGAAAGTTATAATGAGCGCATTGTGAGTAACTGAAAGAAGATAAAGGCTGTTTTTGCATTTTCTGAATTTCTTTATTTTCATTATGTTCTTGTATGATTAAATCAAATACACTGACTCAGTTGTCCAAATATCAAAACCACCTTTACCAGCAGTCATGCTCTATAGTAAGATTAGATTGTGGCATCTTCAAACCGCTAAATTGAGCAGTAATATATTGATGTGATGTGGGAGGCAGTGTTGACATTTACTCTCTAATCTGTTAAATCCGGAGGTGTGTGTGTGTGTGTGTGTGTGTGTGTGTGTGTGTGTGTGTGTGTGTGTGTGTGTGTGTGTGTGTGTGTGTGTGTATGTGTGTATGTGAATGTGTGTGTGTGTGTGTGTGGGGGGGGGGGGGGGCGGCATCAGTGGTGTATTTCAGGCCACAAACCACCACCACCCACCCTAGGACTAAACAAATCCCCTGCACTCTCTGAATGTGTGAGGCAGGCGGTGAACTGGAAAGGTAGAGTTCACTCAGCTATGCTGTGTGTGTGTGTGTGTGTGTGTGTGTGTGTGTGTGTGTGTGTGTGTGTGTGTGTGTGTGTGTGTGTGTGTGTGTGTGTGTGTGTGTGTGTGTGTGTGTGTGTGTGTGTGTGTGTGTGTGTGTGCGTGTGTGTGTTTGTGTGTGTTTGTGTGTGAGATGCCTCTGTTTCAAAGTGTCTGTAATGTGCAACCAAGACATGAACTAGACATCTACTATTCATCTTCAATTCTCCACTCAGAGCCCAGGAAACAGGCCCAGCCCACCACATGTAGATAGATAGATAGATACTTTATTGATCCCCAAGGGGAAATTCAAGAAACTCTTCTTAAAATGACTGGAAGGAAGATGATCTAAAAGAATTGAAGAGCAAGAAGGGAAAAAAAGCAATAAAGAGAAAGAAAGAAAGAAAGAAAGAAAGAAAAGAAGTCTCACAGGAGGCAGGATGTTAACAGCACCACAATAGTGCTCCATCATGCGTCTCCCTCCTGCACTCTCTCTCCTTCTCTCTCGCTCCCTCTCCCTCCTGCCCTCTCTCTCTCTCTCTCTCTCTCTCTCTCTCTCTCTCTCTCTCTCTCTCTCTCTCCCTCTCCCTCTCTCTCTCTCTCTCTCTCTCTGAGTGAATGGGGCATGGCCCCAGAGGAGTCTCACTCATCTCCTCACGCGAGTCTGAGTCTCCTGCAATGCTCTATGTGCAGCAATGCTCTGATTAACTTTTTGACAGACTCTGATAGCGTAATTCACATGGGGCGGAGAAGAAGGGCCATCAGTGCCAGAACAATCTCAAAAACAATACCTCTAGAGGTTTTATAAAACAATAACACACAGTCCAATTAAAAAGCAAAAATCAAATCAACAAAAATATTACATATAAGGTGACTACACTGACTTGAGCTTGAATTATCTAACGCAAGTCAAGCCTTACACAGCTGTTCTAAAGAAAATCATCAGTCACTAGAGCTGTAGCAAGCTTATCAGTCCATACATGCCTCTGCCTGAAACTGGGTTAACACGGTAATCTGACTCGAGTGGGGGTTGCACCGTATACGACACATATGTCACAGGCTACTTTCATTTACAGATATCTGTTGTCTGGCATCTTCCCTGAGATCTACGGCCCCAAATCCATTTTTAGCTACAGGGGCCCACATATGAGTAGGCCACTACAGAGTCCAGCGTCGGGCCAAGAGGTCACAGCACATCCCTATGGACAGAGAGAGCCTCATGTGGTATCCTTTCCATGTCACCGAGTCCGAGTCTCAGTCTACTTGTTTCTTCTTACAAGCAAAGATGGAGATATACTGTATCATTTTACGAATGCCGAGGAAGCAACACTATTCTCTGAATTTGACAGTACATCAGTACTGCAGGGAAACCAGAATACAACGTGTAAAACACAACTTTAAAAATTTTTTTAAAATGCTTTCTCAGTAGTAAATGGTTGGGTAAACTGGTATGATTCATTAATATCATTAATATAATTAATATCATTATCATTATTTGAGATGACAGACAATGAAAGATGATCATTAGCTACAGAAAACTGAACCAGGATATGACAGGCCTCTTAACTTTATGTTACAACATATGGTAATGCTGTACCAGCAGCAGCTGTATAACATGCCTATCTGCCCCAGGAGACAAGTGAATTAGAATTGTTTGTGTTTGGCTACACTCCAATGATGACATGATCAGTTAGCACAACAGGCCTTAATTCAAATGGTGGATAAAGAGCCACGTCTATTATACGTAACAGGCAAAGAAGGTTTTGCGCATGAAGTATACCTATCATGTGGTAATATTGAACTGACTCATTAACGTTAACTTAATACATTCAAAACTCATTACTCAAATTAAGGCCCCTGTGTCTCAGTATTCACAAACCCACTAAGTCTGTAAGGTGAGATTACTTTCTGGCAACACATCAGAAGCAACCTGTGCATTTATGTGTGTGTGTGTGTGTGTGTGTGTGTGTGTGTGTGTGTGAGAGTGAGTGCAGCCATACGCTACCTATTGGGATGTGTGTGTCTATCCAAAGCCACTGAATATGATTTTCACGAGCAATAAAAGAAATAAAATACCTGACAGTATTATGCTTTTTTCCACTGTCAAGCATTTATAGCTCAAGCAAATGATTAAAGCACTTGTCAAGCCACAGGCGTTTGGCTCAAACAAAAAATAGAACACTCTCTTATCGAAGAGAGAGATCTTCCAATCCAGTCTGCTACTCATTTTGTAATTCTGACTTTCTTTTTTGCTCTCCTTCCATCTTTTCCTTCTGTTTAGAGTGACAGCTGCCCTCGCTTTACGACCCCCGGCTGCTTCCAGTACCCTGGTGGAGGCATTCCTGTTTTGTGCGCCGAGTCAGACCCCCTCTCTCCAGCTCCAGGCTAAATGTCAGCCCTAATTAGCCTGCGGAGTGGCGGGTGTCTCCTGACATAACTTAAAAGGTTGCTGTAGCATGGCTAATGTCGGAGCTAGCCACATTGCCAGTGAGTCATCTCTAACGGGTAGGGTAGGAGAAGAGGAGTGGGGGCTGGAGACAACGCCTGGTGTTAACCTCTAACCTCCTTCCTAAACTGCTACAAAAAAAAAAAAAAAAAGATTTCAGAGCTCATCAGTGGCGATGGCAACATCAGCCAGCACCATCGGAGATCCCTGCAATTTCTGGTACCGTACCATATCAGGAATTTATTGACTGGCACAAAGCACATTGCAGTCGTTTTACAAGATCATTAACAAGACAGACGGGGGAAGTCTGTTCTTTTCTGAGAGAGGTGAGCCTTTGACGAGGAGACCACTCCAAAGTGGAGCAAGGCCAAGCCATCAAATAGAGAACGGTTGTGTGATTTCTGTCATCGATTTTATTTTGCTTTGACTTTTATTTTGTTTTGACTGTTACACTTGCACTACACAGCTGAAAGTGTTACGGAAAGACCGACTCAAAGCGATCATTTTATTTAACTACCATTCATTTTGCATTCAGTGCCAGCAACAATCCTCGCAGCTAGGAAAAGTCATCACATTCAAGTACACAGAGTTCAAAGAGCTTAAAAATGGCATCTGCGTTAGATATGGTTCAAATGCTCAAAGGTTTCCACTAGGACCAGGAATCACAGAATCAACTATATCATAATACAGTGATTCTGCAATACTCAACAGGCCTATATTGCAAAAGATAAACCCCTGATACATCATGAAATATGTGTAAATAAAGAAGAAGGTAAAGAACTGGAATTATTGACTGAATTTCACAACTGAATTGAAAAATAGAGTGAGCAAAATATACAAATAAATTTGACAGTGTCCCACCCCTACTTTCCACTGATATAGTATGTGCACATAATTTATTGAGTCCATATGTTACAAATATATCATCTGTATGCTGTCTCCTCTCCTCTTTATGTTGCTGATAGTGAGGAATGCCTATACTGTACGTCTCTGCCCAAAGAGATCCCAAGGCTCTAATTTAAACCCCAGCGTCTCACTATGGTTTATTATGTCAGTGAGACTCCTGTCTCATCCAAGGGCACCTACCAGGATATCGGAACAAACACTTCCTGACACAGACTCATTGAGGTGTGCCCATTTCAGAGGGGCTTAAAATATGGTGTTACACAAAGGGCATTTCAGGCTACTGCAGGATCCAAGCAGGGGTATTCAGCATCCATTGCTCAGTTTACCTTGTTGCTGAAAGGGAGAAAGGCCGTCATAATTATAGCAACACTTGTACTGATGCTATTGATGCTGATAATCTGCCCTTGGTTCTTGGAAACAAGTTTGAGTGGCGCTGAGTGAGGTGACTAATGTAAGAGCGGTTTGTTTAAACAGCTATGTGATTTATCATAGATCAACATCAAACCCACTCCTCACTCTTTTCACCCATCAATATTTTTTAACGTTCAGCCTCATTTGGCAAAAATAATAACAGCGCGGACTGGAGCAGGAAAGGAACACGGGGAAACACACAAAGGGTGGGCGAGTGTGTGTGTGTGGGGGGGGGGGGGGATTAATGGGGCTGGCACACAAAACACCTTTTAACTCTCCACCCTCAGCCCATTCCAATTGATGCCCGGCTGAATGGCTGGCTGATATGCCAGCTCCACAAGTACCCACATACAGAGAGAGAGAGGGAGAGAGAGAGGGAGAGAGAGAGAGAGAGAGAGAAAGAGGGAGAGAGGGAGAAAAACACACACATACATACACACACTCACACACACACACACAAAAGATCTGCTCTGTGTTATCAGAAAAGAACTGGGGGGAATGAAAGCACACACACACAAAGAGAGAGAGGGACAGGGAGAACGAGGGAGAGAGAGAGAGAGAGAAAGAGAGAGAGATACAAAGGGTAGGAACTGGACAGTGAGATAGAGCAAACTGATGGAAAGGCAGAGGGATATAAATAGACTAAAAGAGGCCCACCACTCAACTAGCTCTGCTCTCCCCTATTCAGATGGACTCTCCACTCCCATAATATACATTAATGTTTTGGGTGCATTTGTATCTGCTATCCCAATAAAGTGTTAAAGTGCAATTATTTTGACAGTTTTACCACTCCTCAAAGACAATTTAGCTTAGACTATAGCCCCATGTGCTGTACTGAATATGCTGCTGTGAACAGTGAACACCCAAAGGTTAACAGAAGCTACATTTTGAGTCCTCATAAACAAGATTGCTAAATTATGTAACATTTCGTCAGCTGGTCAAACACTGATTAGAGAAAGAAAACAGATGGAATGGTTTTTGCTAACAAAAAGAATCTGACACCAGATGAGCGTAACTCGACCCAACACCCAGCAGCCCCCAACACCCCATATTCACACACTATACTCCAGTCGATCCACGTCCAGGCCTCATCACAAAGGGAGGAATGCTACCGTGGTTGTGCAGGTGAAGTCAGGCACACACCTCATCAACACCTGAGCACATAATAGCAAACCGGCACAACAACACAACATAATGCTTTTCAAAACACAGCGCAAACGCAAGCAGATCCTAATATAAGGTAAGAGTACTTCATGATTGCTAGATTGCTAGAAAACTGCATGAAAACTTCTCCATGCTTTAAACTGCACTGGAAGTAGTTTTCAGAGGGTATCTGTTGGGTTAGATTAGGCTGAGGTTGGGAAGGCTGGTGTGTGTGTGTGTGTGTGTGTGGGTGTGTGTGTGTGTGTGTCTGTTGGTGGGATGTCGCACTTGCTAGTATCTATAGCCTTCACAATCTGGCCCTACACTGCTGACCTTCAGCATGCAGCTAAAAACAGCCCTGCCTGTCAGCACTCCCCAAGCGCTGGCTCCCATACCACAGGCCCAGGGGGTGGGGGTGGGGGTGGGGGTGGGCTGGGGCAACAGGGGCACTAGGAGGAGGAGGGGGGTGGGTACACAGGAATGCAGGGGTCTGCACCACCGGGGCTCAGAGACACTTTATCTGCCTACCGTTGGCTCATAACCTCACCAATGACCTGGTGTCACACTACAGTATGGACACCGACGATTCCCGCTGCTGGTGCCCCCACAGCACGGGCAGTGCCAGCTCCGGCGGCGGCGGGTTGGCATGACGTTAAGTGTGGGTACGCACACACACCCCAACTGGTTGAAAATCCAGCGAGGGCTAGCCCCTGCCTAGTGGAGTGAGTCATCCCTGGTAGTGTACGGGGAGCTAGCCCCGGGGGGGGGAGAGGCTCTGGGTGTCAGGGAGCTGTGGCTGTGAGTTAGTGCATTGCCATTTATGCGTGGGTTACCATATCAGAGCGGGTGGGGGCACGGTCGTGTCGTTTCACTGGTCTATAAGATGCTGCTTGTAAACCAAATCCAATCAGACCAGTGTGGACACACCATCATAACTCTAAATTAAAATCCCGTTTTGCAGAACAGGGATGTACAGTACAGGACTGTGTCATGCAGGGTTCGATTCATTTTTACAACCGACAACACGCAGGGACGCAGATGTGAATATGCTGTTGTTCAGCAGACAGTCTGTCCTCCACACTGCTTCAATACAAAATGTCTTACTTCATTCATTTAATCAGTTTCTTTCTTTATTTGTTTGTCTCCTTAGTTGCTCATTCCTGGAATTTTTCATCGTTTTCTTTTCTTCTTCTTTTTTTTTTTTTGATGTTTTGCTTGGCTTAAAAAAAAGTACAAATTCTGAGAACATGCCAGAGGGACAGCTTCTAAGTTGTCCAAACGGATGGACTGAACCATTAGGGCTGACAAGCAGTGAGGCCGTCACATCCACTGCTGGTCTGGTAATATTTTAAGACACATGTAGCAGTCAGCCAGTTCAGGACACAGCCCACGCCAAAGCCTGAGGAGAGAGAGAGAGAAAGAGAGAGAGAGAGAGAGAGAGAGAGAGAGAGAGAGCACTCAGTGCTCTGATGGCCCCAGTGCGATGCCGGTTTTTCTCAGTAAACTCCCAAGAAAGTTCCAGCGCCTTTCACCTCCGGTCCCAGCCACCTGGTAGTGTGCGAACACAGCAAATGGACTGACCACTACAGCACACCACACTGGAGACCAGAGGTGGAGGTATGCGTGCGTGTGTGTGTGTGTGTGTGTGTGTGTGTGTGTGTGTGTGTGTGTGTGTGTGTGTGTGTGTGTGTGTGTGTATGTATGTAAGTGTGTGTGTGTGTGTGTGTGTGTGTGTGTGTGTGTGTGTGTGTGTGTGTGTGTGTGTGTTGTGGTAGTGGTGAGGGGGGGGGACACTTTTGGTGTGCTCGCCAGCACCGAATGACCACTGTGACAAGAAACCCTAACTGAGCCAGAATGGATGGATGCTGTTGACGATCGACGCCTCGGTAAGAAGACACGCAAAGTCTGAGAAAATAATCAGGCAGGCTGCCCTCCAAGATGCATTTCAGTGGCACAACACCGACCCCGAAGCATTCAGTCAGAGGGGTGTCCTTAATGCAATGCAACCAGATTGAGAGGCCCCCGTAAAACGATGCTGACCCCTCTCCCCCCTTTTTCACCTTTAAATTCCACCAGATTTAGACTGTGTATTTTGACAATGTCTTTATATAACATCGCATTACTTAACTATCAAAACATCTTGAAAGTGTCTTCATGTGACATCATGAAGGAAATACAAGCACCAGATGAAGAGGCATGATAGGTGTGGATAATGAGTGTCATTCCAAATTGGGACTCAAACATCCCTAATTTGCATCAAAATGTCTGTAATTCGGCATGTGATCAGTAATTATTTTAGTTATTATGTACTCATTTTAATTGACTTGATAAACAGAATGGGCTTTTCTGCACAGTAGGTTCACAATTTCACTATAATTGGCCTGTTTGGCCAATAATTCCCCACCTATCCAAGAAAAATACATACAGTACATAGCACACTCAAGATTGCTTAAATAACTTCAATGAGTTACATTGGCCCCTTAGAAAAACAGTGCTACTACAATTTATCTTTGAACAACATCTTTTCAAAACATACTTTGATTGTTCATGGTGCTGATACACCATTAACAAAAAAATCATTGATATCGCATAGGCTTAGGCTATAGCAGTTCATTGGCTACAAGCCAAATACGGTTAGGTTACGGTTTGTCTATGATGTGATCGTATTTTCTAAACACTGAGCAAATTTTGTTTTTTATCCTGAAACTAGCAAAGTGTTTGACCCCCACTTCCCACCCTCACATCCAGGGCTGTTCTCATCCCAGTTCACAGAAAAGTATTTTTACTTTTTCCATCGTCTGCTCCCCAGTGTTATAACTACCCAACAAGTCTGTGTGGCGTCCTTCTCTTTCCCTCCCCCATCTGTTTCAGTTGCACTGCCTTTCAGCATAAATCCTCCCACAGAGGTAGTTTCAATCTGTACAATAGATGGATTTTTAATGAATAGACCTATATGCAGTAATAAATCATTTATTGATTTCAAAGATGGGTTAACATGGTGGCTTGTGGGTATACTGTACAACAACACAAAGATTCCACAAAACCCTCAGACAAGCTGACGTCTGAGTTGAGTTAGCCAAAAGCCACCCTGCGCATGAGGCCTTCTGATGTTAAGGAGTCCGTGACAGATCAATTGATATGCAAATTAAAATCAAATTGCACGGCTTCCCGTTCCAGGTAGGCAGATAGGCATCTTTACTTTGAAGAATTTTGTGAAATCTAGAAGGGGAGGATTTCTACCTATAACAACTGTTCCAGTCACTCTGATCCAAGCACATTAGGGCAGATCACCACGGCTAACGGGAGGAATAGCCGGATTTAGCCACACTGAATGAGGGAGATGAGACAGATTGCCACCCTACACAACAACACTGAATGAATTATTCTCTGGTTCTGGTCTAGCCCATTGGCTAACTGTGTGAGCATAGCTGGAGATGTGGATAAGATTGAAACTCTCTCTCTTTCTTTGTCTTTCTTCCTTTCTTTCTTTCTTTCTTTCTTTCTTCATCCCTCCCTCTCTCTCTCTCTCTTTCTCTATCTTTAGGCTAATTAAGCCATGTAACTCATCTACTCATCTGGTGAGCACATCTGCTGCAAGTGCCCTCAAGTGGCATCAGAATAAGATAACTACTGTTTTTAATTAGCCAGAGTGACCGAGTCAGCGGGAAGCCATTCATGTCCCTCTAATTGAGGCTATCAGAGAGTCTATGAAATAATGACAGAACAGAGGCCAACTCAGTGATAAAGTATCTCGCCTTACAAAGGTAATTCTATCGGCTCTGAGCTGTCCATAAAAGACAGCTGTCTGATGCCTTACTTCCACAGTGTGCCAATTTCCAACGCTGCTTCAAAAGCTCATAATTACTTGTGTGCACACTAAAACAGACACACACACAGACACACACAGACACACAGACACACAGACACACACACACACACACACACACACACACACACACACACACACGCACACAAACACACACACACACCCCCCACACACACACACACACATTATTCTCCCTCTGTTCCACTTGGTCCACTACAAAAATACTCCACGTCTACACGCTTCCCAAACAATCACCGTTAGCGTGAGGTATTTTTAGCCTCCAGCACCACCATGGCAGCACCAGCACCAGCAGCAGCAGCAGCAGCAGAGGCACCCGACGCCCAGGAGTAGCGGCAGCAGCAGGGGCCACCTGTCAGGCCTCTGAGTGACTGGGCCTTCTGCTCGCCCGCCCGCCCGCCGCTCGGCCGGAAAGGGAGATGGCCTCCACCCCTGCCACCCCACAGCACCCCCCGCCCCCCCCCCCCCCCCCCCCCCAGCCCAGGGGCTAGGCCTGCAGCCAGACAGGGTGCACAGCTCAGGGACGTAAATTCTGACCGTCACCGCACAAATTTAAACACTGGCCTCACACACCGCTCCACACCATAGCAGTTCTGTCTAAATCCCCTCTACTGTATGGGAACTAGCTTACAGTTCTACAAGACCTAGAGTGTACTGCCTTCAACACAAACCAAAAATACCTTTTTGTATATACATGTTATTACATTTGTACACTCAACACCCAGCTACAGAAACAGAAACAGCTACACTTTGTTATTCTACACTGTTACGTTACTGCTACATACGATGGAAGCACTCTATCAAATATAATTACAACAACACTGACATAACCATATGATAACAAGACAACAAACACAATTGTTGTTTAAAAGCAACCTTGAAAAAGGCCAACTGGCCGAAACATTGGTGTCAATACATTTGGGATTGAGACTGAGTGTGCGGCAACATAATATTTTTCTATAAGTTACGTCCCGTGCCAGCACTTCAAAAGGGTGTGCATTTTCATTTTTTCTTATTTAAAAGCAAAAACAAAACATCCTCAAATTCTGCCATAGATTGTCTTCCTCATTTTTGGAACATTGGATAGTGAGGTCATTATGGAAAGGATCTGATCCGCTACAAGAACAGTGGCGCAGCGGCGAATTAGGAAACAGTGCCATTATATCTCTGGTGCTATGACTAAGCTGTCTCCATGATGTAAAACAATCACAGTGTCCGCATTTCCAGCTGCGGAGGACCCCGTTAAAAGTCCTCTGACATCATCACAGGGAGAGCCTGGCCAGGAAAAGAGCATGCATTTGTTCCTGACCGCAAGGTACGCGTGGACTGGTGACAGAATGGCACTCTGTCATAGTACGACAGCGCCCATCTAACTGCCACCGCTTGACACTGCAGGTCCTTTTTTTAAATGCAGCTATTTTTTTGGAACACAGGTTCCATTAAACACCTCTACAATAACTGGGAGGAGAACCGACTGACCATATCATTGTCCATTGCACATGATCATATGGACGTGCACGCATTCCCAAAGCAAAGAGCCCAGATATCAAAGACCATCAACAGGGTCAACATATATGGACACCTATTCCAGATGCCAGCAAGCATATCACCTACAGTGAAACATCACAGTGAACGCCATCAAAAATTCATACAGCCTCACACCACTTAACCCTATCTACTCCCCCCCCCCCACACACACACAGAGAGAGAGAGAGAGAGAGAGAGAGAAAGAGAGAGAGAGAGAGAGGCAGTGCTGTACTCTGAAACATATCTCCAGCCTCTTCCATTCATTTTACTTCTGAGAATTCAGCGACATCTATAGCCACATTGACATGTCTCCACCACAACACCTCTTCAGAAGGACATCCACACTATTGCATTGTGATAACAAACTACAAATTCCGCTCGGGTCACACTTAGGAAGCCAAATTAAGACAACAAAGACAGGGTCTGTGTCCTTCATGTGATCTCTGTTCATGGGGGGCTGTTAACTACAAAATTAAGTTTGGTACTTATCAAGTTTAACTGACATATTAGTATAATATAAAATTACCATGTATTATCACAATTGAGTGGTAATTACAAAAGTATGTATTATTTATAATTATAACATGAGGATATCCTTTCACTTTGGTCAATGTTGTGAGACAGGCCGTGCTGTGAGAACACTGAGGAGGTCTGATGTCCAAATTGAGAAAAAATGCATGTCCCCTACCCTAATCAAGAGACACTGGAACATGTTTTAAATGAAACTGGATACAACCAGAAGAAACCTGAATCATACACTTCATAACTTTCCTGCAGAAACCACACGTGTCCAATAATAGCCAAACATTTATATTATCTCCAATTATATCTTGAGCCAGTCTAAAGGTTCATAAAACCTGAGCATTCAAATTGAGCCTGGAGTCACACGAAACTGAACCACAGCAAATGCTAGGCTAATTCTGTACCGCACCAGAGTCAGCTGAAGCACTCCCGGCCCATATAAATATACCGCTGCATATTAAGTGGAAACTTTGTTAAACCCTTAGTCGATTTTGTGAAAGACGCCACAAATATGTGGAGATACTACACAGGCCTTGTAATCAGAGCTGCAATCTTTTTCCTATGGGGAAACTCCTCCCCTCCCTTTATGTTTGTCCCCCTCAACCCATTCACCCTCAATCCGCCAGTTATGTCATCAACACTACAATGGCTCCAATGGGGCAAATTATAAGGGTTTAATCAATACTTATCAAAGCCCAGTGTCTTCAGCCATGACTCACAGTGCCATTTTTAGAAAGGCCTTCAAATCAATTCCCCCCTGGCTCGCCAGCGCACCAGCAGTCCCCTCACTCTCTCTCTCTCTCTCTCTCTCTCTCTCTCTCTCTCTCTCTCTCTCTCTCTCTCATTCAAACAGTCAGGGGCCTCACAGATCTCTCAGAATTGTCATAATAACACGAGGAGTCTTCTCTGCTTGGGCACGCACACCAGACGAGAACCAGCAAGCTCGTGCTGTGCCGAACAGTGTATGTGTGTGTGTGTGTGTGTGTGTGTGTGTGTGTGGGTGGGTGGGGGCCCTGCCGGGCTCTTACCCTGGAGATGGTCAGGGGCATGTTGAAGTCCTTTCCTCCCTGTAGACGGAATCCCCAAGGTGCCGGTCCATTGAGGGTGATAGTGTAGGTGCTCATTTTCCTTCAAAAAAACGTTCTTGCTTTGGATGGACTTTGATTCTTCCTCCAAACAGTTGGAAAAATGGAGGTTAGGATGTGTAACAGGCACCAGGTAGCCTCTGTAAGTAGAGAAGAAAAAAAAAAACGTTACAAAAAAAGAAAAAGAAAAGTGAGACAAAAAAAGACAGCGAGGAGGGAAAAAGTCAGCAAGTCCCAAACAGCTCAACAGAATGGACAGCAAGCCAAGTTCACACCAACAGAGCAGCAAATAATCAAATCATGCTCACACCCTTTTTTTCAGCTAAGCCAGAACTACGAAAGACAGCGAGACAGACAGAAAAGAGCAAAAGGAGGAGAGGTCTTGCCTGCTCAGATGAGCCGAAGTGACAGGCTAAGAATAGCTAACCCATGCAAGAAAGTGATAGTACAGGGGCATTGTGGGAGGGTGGGGGTGGTGGTGGGGGGGGGGGGGGGGGGGAGTGGGGAGCGGGGGGTGCCATATATGGCATGCAAGGGGACACCTAGAATGGCAGGCTTCCTGTGATTCACAGTGCTAATATAGCCTCTTCCCAGGCCGGCTGATTTTTCTAGACTGTACCCGTAGCTGTACCCGGCTGTCAGAGGGTCCCACACTAACATCGGCTCCCCTCTGGCCGTGCGGAGAGCAACGGGAAACGACAAATGAACACTCATCTATCAAGGCGTGAAGTTGACATTACAGCAGGCTCACACATTCCGTCCCCCCCCCCCCCCCCCCCCCCCCCCCACTGTTATGCACTGCAAAGCAAGCTTACGACACCGAGACGAGATCACACGAATACGGTCTGCTCTCCTCACAGTGCTTTTTACAACTTTCTGCCAGTAAAGATATATAAAGAACCAAACCATCAAAATCAATCAAACATACACAAACACACACACACACGCAGAACCAGACCTTGTGTAGGACCAGAGGGGCTGGAGATCTATAGGCTCAGTCCTCCTGCCTAACCCCTTCAGCCACACAACTGCTGACGGGGAGGATTGCTGTGCGAATCCTGCGGTAACTCCATAAACTAGCGGCTCTTTTCAGGCCAGCACCTGCCAGCATGAATCACAACCCACATCACTGCATCGCCACCAGCACCTAAATCACGGGGCCAAGCGGGGCTAATGATGACCAATGCCTCGTGAGACAATCTACTAGTGAAGTTGTTACTGTTAATAACTTGTCAAGCAGCCTGCTGCTGCTGCTGGCAATGTGCGGCGGCTGTGCTTTCTGCGATTCGGCTTTAGCAGAAAAACAGGCCGTGCTGCAGCAGAGTCGTACAGTAAGGCTGTCTCAGAGTGAGAGAGCATCGCTAAAATAGTCCCCCGGCCAGAGTGAGGAAGACATCCATGCGGTATTCGCCTGAGGGGGGTGGGGGTGTGGTTGTGGTGTGGTGTGGTGTGGTGCGGTGGGGGTGGCGTCTGAGATTAAACAGAAGCCTGTCGGGACCCTGCGACGTGGGGCAGAGGGGTCAGGCGGCTCTGCAAAAGGGCCCAGATCGCAGCCCAACCGCCTCATGGCCCTCTGATAAGACCGGCACTTGTGGCATGAGAGTCACGCCGGGGGTACGGGAGGCAAGATAATCATGAAAGGCCGACCGGTCCGGCGCAGTCCAGCACCAGGCCAAATTTGGCAGACGCCATCCGCCTACCCGAGCTGATCCATGTGATGCTTTTTACGGCACTTTGTTGCTGGCGTAGAGAATTTGTTGAGAGCACTGATTATACGAAGCTGAAGTTGAGTGATATTTAGCAGACATTGTCCGAAGACACACCATCAGTCGGTGAGGTTATCGCTGCACCACCATGCCCATTATAGCTGATGCTTACATATAAATGAAATATAATTCAGCAGTATCACTGCTCATGCATATCAGTTGCATAAATCTGACAAGTGGTGGTAAATATGTACATGTATCAGGAACATGTTGTTACTACAGTTAAAACATGAAGATAAGTATTATCGTTCTACTTAAAGATATCAGCAATGCAATTTCTGGTATGTGCTGCATGTGGATTGGAAAGTATTCTCCGCACGCTTGAATGAAAGAGTGCTATCTCCCAAATCACCCGAGGCTTCCTACTGACACATGGATGATGCAGCCGCTCTGAGAAGTGAGCTCAGACGCGGTGATCTCTGCTGAGTGAGGGCAGCAGTCAGGTGTTGTGATGCTCATTCATGACCTTATGACAGATCGAGGGGGACGGTCCAGCTGTGGATCTCTGCATGTACCCGTGCGTGTGTGCGTGTGTGTGTGTGCGTGTGTGTGTGTGTGTGTGTGTGTGTGTGTGTGTGTGTGTGTGTGTGCGTGTGTGTGTGTGCTGGAATAAGTTGGATAAAGTGAATATAAGGTCACTCTCTCTCACACACACACACACACACACACACACTTTCGTTTCGTCACATCACAGATCTCTCTCTCTCTCTCTCTCTCTCTCTCCCTTACACACACACACACACACACACACACACACACACACACACACACACACACAAACACACACACATACACAGTTCTTGCCAGATTGATCCAAAGGCCAGGACAAACACAGCATAGGGGGTGGGTTTACAGTAATCCAAGCGCTGAGTGCATGGCATCTCTACATCATTTGCCTCAGACTGAGAGATCTAGAACTTGCTAGAAGGAGACTCTCACTTTGGCACTCCTGATCATAAACTTCCCCCATTGGCAGCACTATTAGAGGCTTCACATTTCATATGGGAACATGTTTGGTTCCCGTATCAATTTAGCGGAAGCTATAAAAGTTACAAAAGCCCAACCATAACATAAAGCCTGAAAACCTCTTAAAGACACAAAAACGTAACACATAATGTGGCATGGATACAAAAAAAATATCAAATGTCACGATGGAAATTATTCCAAAATGTCAAGCCAGTGTCTCGAAATGCCCAGAGACCTTATTCAACATCCGGTTTCTATTCGTACTCCTTAGTTGCCATGCTGATGGAGGGGTGATCTTTGGAGACCCTCCACTCTCCGCCCTCCTGGGATTCTCCAGGACACCACCATCTCCATAACCCCCATCTTCAGGACAGTCTATCCGACCCCAGAGCCACGCAGAATCTCAGAGCTCACTTCTAAAGGCAAGCACCTGTTAGCAGTCAATTTACTGCAGCTCACACAGCAACCCACACAGCAGGAGTTTGAATGAGTTCAAGACACAGGGAGCACAGTTCCATGGCATCATCGCCGGCCTACTGTAGGCATCTATCTGCCATGAAAAGAATAGCCAGTTGGGGGTTGGCCCAGGTCTTTACTGACACTGGCCAGAGAACGCACCACAGGACATTTCTCGAGGGAACAGTGTTTAAAAAGGCAAAGTAGAGAGGCTCATGTGACCAGACGAACCACCCTGCCCGCTTCACTTTAGGCCCATACAGGGGTTCATGCCAGTCTGGTGCAAGCAGTGGATTTAGAACAAACTGTCTATCTATGTGCATCACACACTTCCATCCAATCATGATGACAGGCCTACACTGGTTGTGTAGGCTAGTCATGGGATAATGATCATACCTACTACTGTCTACATGTTATTATTAAATGCAAATATATGCATGTGAGGTGATAATAGCATACAGACCACATGTGTAACGGTTGGCAGCATAATTTGATCAAAAGAGGAATTCCGGAATGTGTAGAGTTACAATCAGCAGTGTTAACAGCGGCACCTCTCAAACTTAAAAGCATAGTTCCTTACTGTTAAATAGGCTACACAGTACATTTTACGAAGAGCCTTGATGTGCTTGAACTTCCTCTCCTAGGCTATATGACAGGTGTGAAGCCGGCTAACTAACTTACGATGCCCATCGTGACAAGCCCTTCTGACTGTAGGAAAAGTTTACCGAATCTGAACAAACAGAAAAACAACCTAAACGGATCAACAAAACGAAATCCCAAGCAGTATCCCATCAAACAAAACAAAACAGGAATTAGGAATATCAGGGAGGATTAAAGTTCTCGCACGCAACAGCGCGGAGCAGGTGCACTTTTTCAGCGGTTGCGTCTTTTACGATGGATGTTCTGCTTGTAAAACATGCACTAGAACTGTTGCATCCAAACCAGCCCAAATCTAACTGGAACAGACTAAAACTATGAAAAGTTTGGGTTTAACGTACATTTCATGGCGAGTGATCCCGCGGACGGCCGTAGGCTACTACCTGCCGTAGTGGCGGATCCTCTCTCCCTTGGCTTTCCTCTTGCGTGGAACCGTGTCACACAGGCCGGCTTGATCCGATCCCTAGGACCCTGTTCGACGTCACCTCGAACAAGCACGGAGGGGGGTCAGTGGGGGATTTTCATTAAGGTGGACTTATTAAAGCTACAGTCGTCCTTTAAGATCACTGTGGCGCCCAAGAAAAATATTGAGAATGGAACGGAAAAGACGTTAAAAGTTAGAGGAGATATATTTCCCTTGTGTTATCAGCGCCACACATGGCTCCAATATCCCTTCTATATGCACATGAATGAGTGACAGTCGGTAACTGTATAGGTGTGTGTGTGTGTGTGTGTGTGTGTGTGTGTGTGTGTGTGTGTGTGTGTGTGTGTGTGTGTGTGTGTGTGTGCGTGCGCGCGTGCGTGTGTGCGCGCGCGTTGTCTCAACACCTATTGCAATATTTATGTCACACAGATCGCACTCGGCCACCCAATAAAAGCACTCAGAGATACATAGGTTATAGGCTATACGGTAGCCCAGGGGAGTTGTCAGTCAGTCTGAGTCAGCCGAGACGTGAGGGGCATGCATGTCAATGTATGGCTTCGGTTGGGTCGTTGGGAACGAGTACTTGGCCTAGGCCAGCTTTATGATTGCGCTGTAGTTGGAGACACAAAGCAGTGAGTGACTGTAAACAGTTTAGAAGAACAGGTCAGTCTGTACAGTAGCCTCATCTCAAGTACTGGACAGTTTGTTTCTTTAAGTCTAAACTATACCAGCTAAGATAAACACTAGGCCTATATAGACCTATACTGAAAGAAAAGTGTGTGTGTGTGTGTGTGTGTGTGTGTGTGTGCGTGCGTGCGTGCGTGCGTGCGTGCGTGCGTGCGTGCGTGCGTGCGTGCGTGTGTGTGTGTGTGTTGTGTGAGCATGTGAATGCGTATGTAAAACACCAAAGATGGGTGGTATTCTGTATGTCTCCCTCCTGTGTATGCACTGTTTATACAACAGTGCTTCACCTTATATCACAAACTGTAAATCAGCAGCATGTGTACGGTACTCCTACAGTGTCTCTGGAACTGTCTTTTGTCTACACAAATGTGTTCAGGGTCACATGATCAGAAACAAGGTACAGCATCCATCCAGATTCAATTGCATCTCACAGCATTCTGTAACATTCAGTGTTGATTCCTTAACTACGGAACCCAAGAACCTGTTCTCAGGGATGAACATTTTTGTGAAAGGTCTCATACAGTACACACACTCTCTTTCTCTCTCTCTCTCTCTCTCTCTCTCTCTCTCTCTCTCTCTCACACACACACAAATGTGAAAGCAAAACTGGGTTCATTTAGCCTTTTCTCGAACTAATCCTGTAAATCGCAGTAATCACTGGAAAATCTGTTTCGGAGCAGTCTGGCAGGCAATTACACATGTGGATGGGTGGGATTGTACCGTATGACCAAGGGCTGATTGGCAGACAGGCATCAGAAATGATGAGGTCCTCCACAGACATGCAGCCTTCATCTATGCAGGGCTGTCAAGACAATCAGCCTGTGTGTGAATCTAATAGCAACTTTTATCACCATTCTGTTTCACTTGAAGGCACACTCCTCTGGCATTGGCATGGGTGTCAGATTTTTATTATATTATTATTATTATTTTTCTGGCATAAGATAAGTGAGAATAATCATTTTCTTGGATGTTGTCATTTCTTCATTTTAGCCTACATGGCTTGTATTGTCTTATTTGTTTTTATTTAAAGGGCATTTTTATATGCACATTTTGTTACATTTATACCCCACCATAGTTTGAGCATTGTCTGGTGTATTCCGACTGAAATGAGGGGAGCCTGGCAAAGTGCACCAATCACAAGTGCAAAGATTAAAGAAGCAGTATTTCAAATATGCACATTCCAATCCAACAGCTACTGTTTGAACCAATCACATGGCATTTGCTTTGTACAGTAAATGTCCATGAGAACTGTAATGCCAGACACAGGTTCCACACCTCTATAGATAAATGAGCGGCATTGTTATCAGTTATAGAGTGGAAAGCCACATTCCATTGGTCCAGTCAGATATTCTATACCATTATCAGGAACTGGAATGCCATACATGACATTCTCTGTATGTAATAGCCTTGAATAGCCTATAGATTACAATTGATGATTGTCCTCTTCTTCGAAAAAAGAATGCTATCTTTTCAGTTGAAAGCATGGTAGGCCTACCTGAATCTTCTGGTGTCTTCAGTCAAACCAGTAAAATGCAATGTCCGCTCCACGGTTTACAGCACCTGTGGTGTATTAAAATGGCAGCTAGCCATGTGTTACAGTATGTCACCGGAGACATGGCCATAAAACATGCTTTTTTCCCTAAAGTAAACTTGTCCCTGACATTCCCAGAACAGCAAATAGGCCTACCAAATAATAAATAATAATAATAAAAAAATGTGATGGCTTCCACAGGCCATGTAAACTCTATTACTGTCTCTGAGCTTACAGAGAGTTCTGCCAAGTCCCGAAAAATACAACGAATAGTGAGACTGCACCACCCACAATTCAGAACAAAATGTGACTATTTTATTGAACAAAATTAAAGACTACAAAGTTTACAAAGACAGGAGAGAGAGGGAAAGAAAGAGAGAGAGGGAGAGAAAGTTGAGATTCAACTCTCATACCAGCAAAAATGACTTTAGATGTGCCAGGAACATTATTCAAAAAATCTTCCACGGTAAAATAAATAATCTCAGATCCAGTTTTCTCAGAACGTGGAAGGTCAGAGCAACGTCCAAATATTAAACTTTTTCCAGTTTCCATCTAACTTTTTCTCTTTTTCTTCCTTTCCAGTTTTCATATCAGACACACAACTCAGAAACTCAGGACAGGGGTTATGTAAAAGCCCACCCACCCTGAACCTCCAGCATGCAGCATGAGCCAGTCTGGCCTCTAGAGGGGGCTAGAGAGTGGGGTCGTGGGCTGGAGTGAGGGTGAGTAGAGAGGAACGCCAGGTGGATGTTCATTTCTGTGCTTGCTATTCACCAATATTTTAAGAGAAATAAGGCACCAGCCTATGACTGACAGTAGCCTGGGTGAACCCAGACAAACCTGTCAGCAAATTTGAATTAGCTCTGCAGGTTGGTCTGGAAAGTAGCCCATTGACATCTGTTTCTGAATCACCAAAAATCCAGGAACATGTATTTTCTTTGGAATTGAGCGAAGAACCGCACTTAAAACCTTGTACAAGAAATAAATCGTAAACTGTTGTTTACAAGAAATATACAGTATGTTTGCTGTACTTCTAAAATGATTTGGTAAGACTTAAATTCACAAATGTAAGTTTAATTTGACTGCTGGTTAGATAGATAGATGATAGATAGATACTTTATTGATCCCCAAGGGGTCTGGTTAGGCCTGTCGAAGTAGTAAAACGGCGAGTTCAGAAAAGGATGTCAATAGGATCCTGGTGGACCTGCAGGTTTGTCTGGATTCATCCAGGCTAGACTTACAGTGTATCAGTGCTGTCAGTATACACAAGCCGAAGTCGCTGAACTAAGACAATGGACTGCATGCTTGATCTTCTAAGTCATAATGCAGTTTGGACAGGACTGATGAGAATTCAATCCATATTAATATTTTTTGCCTTTCGGGGGCATTGTGGAAACCTGTCTGTCTAACACTATCAGTACTGATAGGGATGGCCAGATCAGTAGAACTAATGCGACACATACAACTCCTAGATCACATAACAAGTCCACACTTATTGTAGGTCTTAATAGAGAAGCTTTATTTAAAAAAATAAATAAGTACAACACTGAGAAACAGAAGCAACTTATATAATTTGACCATATTTACAATATTGTAATAGCTTAAGATTTTACAAATACACATAAACACATAGCAAACATCATCTTCATCTCATCGTCTTCAAAAATAGAATACACATACATGAATCAAATCCCTTCAAAAAGCACATCTTCATATGACTGAAACACAAGAGTATTATTCTCTACGCTTTTTTGAGTAACATGAACTGTGATATCCATCATTCTGCTGATTGGGAATCTAGGGAGATCTCACAGAATCCCCAGAAATACAGAAAATGAGTATCATGATAAAGACTCATGATGATCAAGTACCAGGAGGCAAGGATGAGATAAAAGCGAAAGGGTGAATTATGTGTTGAGGTAATGCATCTTTTGATATAGTGTTTAGATTACAATAATGTTTTTAGAAATAGCATAGAAAAAGACCCAAGGAGGGTTGTCAGCGAGCCAAATTCAATAAGGTGGCGTCACACACTTGAGTAAATGACCTCGGAGGCCATTTCTGAAATATCAAATATGCATGTGTAGCCTATGCCACAGTCGATGAGTCACCAACTAAACCAGCCCACTGGAGGAGCTCCTACCAGGTGAGCAACTGAAGCTTTCACCAACATCGTTCTCGTCATTACGGAAAAAAAACAAGCTGAAACAGGAGCCAGAGTTGAAAATACTAGAGAGCTGAAAATATTCAGCTTAGTGAGCTTGACCTGAAAGAGAGGGGGGAGGAGGTCTGCTTAGGCCTACTGTATGCAGATGCCACTGCAGAGACCTTAGTGTATGTGAGGAAAAGTAACATGCATCACAAGGCTATATCTGTTCTAGAAAAAGTCAAAATCAGGTGTAAAAAAGCAGCAATGAGAATATTGTGGTGGAGTCCCACTCTATCATAATCACATTTCCCAAAGGACAATGAAGAAACAGTCTTCCCCTTCTCTTTCTTATCAAAGCACATGGATTTTTTCCCCTATTTACATTCAACATCATGTTCAACTTTGTATCATAAACCACGGCATGTACTGTACATTACTCTCAGATACAGATAGAATACACTTCACCACAAGTACAACAGAACAAAATAAAAAATAAATGTGAGCCAATAAATAAAGACACTGCTTTAATCATACAAAAGGTCAAAAGGTCATGGGCAACGGGAGGATTGTTGAGGGTCAGGCTTAAAGACCAGTGGACTGCCGAGCCACTCGAGCTACTTCGAGGAATCACTCCGTCTACCAGGAGTGCATCCAAGGCCCCCCTCCCCACCCACACCCACACACACACACACACACTGGGGCTTGAAACTGTGACCTTGAGTGTGAGAGTTGGGCATACTACCAAGGGGGTTAGAAGCCACGGTTGACAGCACTGACATGTTTTTCATTGCTGGTTCAGTGAGGTTTGGACGGCACAGCCATCCACTAGCTCACCAAAGTTATAGCGACAATAAGTGTGAACTTACATGTTTTCAAAAAATTCAAAACATATTTTAGCATTTTTACTTAACACTTTCAACATTAAGACAATATATCAAAATACACGTAATGTATATAATGAAAATATAGGTTATGTTCATTTGTCCACATTACAATTAGTTAAAGCCTCAAAAAGACTAACACATTCAGACAGGTCAGAAAAACAATGGCTGGGAACTCACAACAAAGTAGAGAAGTGTGCAGCGGTCAGAAGTACACCTCAGCTACTCTGCCTATCATCCTCCCACCTTGCCTTTTCACAGCCCTGAGCCATCACAATGTTTACAATACCCATGTTGGCAGTGCTAACACCCCTTAGGGTGACAACGCTGCCACCGGTGGTGGCATACCTTTTCATAGCACTTCACAGCAGGACACACGCATTGGCCAAATCCGACACGTTTTATCCAGGATGAAGCAAAGTGAACATCTGAGTTCCCTAACACTTGACCATGGCTGCTGCAACACACCACCAGCATTTCATAGTACATGGACACAAATCTGCTTTACTCATATTTTTGGTAGCCTATAGAACACTTTTCCTGACTCTTTCCCTGTTGCCTGTATAGCTCTGACCATGACATTTAAATTGCGAACAAGTGAATCATTTCCACATAATTGAGGTAAAAAAAAAGCATTGCTCCCTAAGCCTAATAAAGAAGAACCTGACATAAAAAATCCACGAAAGTTCTGATCCACCTTTGGGCATTTAAAAGACTTTCTTAGACAAGATGGCTCTCTTGTGTAACAGGTCATCTGAAGAAAAGAAATGCCTGACAAGAATAATGATTATCTAGAGGTGTTGCTCCCTGCTGATGACTCCTATGGAGAGAGACGTAGGTAATGAATTTGCAAGCAGGAGACATTGGCTACAGATCCTGACGAGATGGTAAAAAACACTGTTGGCAGTGTGGCTCCATCTTCACTTACATTCTACCCACAATAGATGATCAGGCTAAATCACTCTGAAGGGGAGAGATATTGTGGAGAGTGGGCTGTATTAGTTTCCTGAGAGTGTATCATTGTCTGCTCAGTATTTGTTCTTATAATTCTACAGGGGGTGTTTTTACTAAATACCCTGCCATGTCCAAGCGCTTCATTTGTGTTGGATTTAACCGACTTGTTCCACGATTTAGACTCCAGATCATATTTGTACAATCCACGAGAAAACAAACAATGGAACTAATTCAATTTAATGAATTAAAAATCAATATCTCTGATGATACACCTACTGTAGGCTACACCTGACCTTCCTTAATTAAAATGGAACAAAAAGGAATGTCAACAGCACACAGGGTAGATTTCATTCAAAGCAACCGAGTGAGAGTGCAACTGTCAGTCTGTGCTAATACGATTGATTAGCAGCAACGCTGGGCAGCAAACTGATGGAAAGGTGGAGGGGTATAAATAGACTAAAGAGAGGACCAGCCACTACATTCCTCCTCCAAGGAGACAATACTGAATGGACCAGTGTGGCTAATGAGACCATGCTAGCAATATAGTGACGATATACTGCGTTCATGATTCAGTCACATATTGAGCTCCATTGACTGGGGTCGGGGGAAAATTTACCTCAGTGCCTGTCTGTACTAGACTGTGTGAATCCTGCCTGATCAGCCGGTGATTTGATTTTGCTCTGCAGCTCAGGCTGCAAACCAGCCACATTTGTCTATCCTACTTCCATTAGAAATCTGCGGGGGGACCAATCACAAACTGGTGTATCCACCTGGCACACCCGGATATTTGATCTAATTGGTTGAAGGACTATTCAGTTGCGCAGACTCCTCAAACTAATGTTCAATATTAAAAGATGGAGCTTGTTCTGGTGATAGCCAGGCTACTTATGTCCCACACACTAGGGTTGAGTCTCAGATTCCCACCAGCACACTCATGTGCCACCCTCAAAACAAGTGTCTATACCAGCCAAGACAGTTGATGTCATTGGGCCAAGAGATTAGCATGCATTGATGGAGCCGGTTTAGGAGAAAAACTGTTGAAAACTTGGTGGCTCCCCCTAGTGTTCAGTACATGGTTTGGAGTTTTCTTATTTCACTATATTTATCATCCTGGTCATTTCCATAGTAATGATGATGATGATGATAATAATGAAAATGTATGCCAATAATGCAATTCTATAAGCAAGACTGACAAGATTGCATTTCCTAGGATGCAAGCCTATTCTCTTCATATAGCCTCTCTATTTCATGCATTGTAATCAATGTTGTTAAAAGTCATCAACCCCTGCTGCATAGAATGCAGTAAGTAAGATTAATACAAATTGTTCACCTCTTCTTCAAAGTTGCATAATTGTGAGAGTAGAAGCATTTTTTTCTTGGCCGAGAAATCTTAATACTGCAGCTTTTAATGACTTCCTCTGGGATGACTGTCTGACAATCACTGATGTAAATCAGTCTGACATTCAATTACACACTCCTGCAATGTTTAAATATCAAACAACCACCTGACTGGATGGATGTATGATGTCACTATCATCAGAAGCACATTGGCAGCAGGTTGCATTTTGCAGCAATAAATGTCATGGGAGCTTATAAATTCATAATGTGGGCATTTTTTTTATTTTGCGATAACCTCAGACTTGGTGGCCTTGGAGTTATTTTAAAATGATGTGTGCAGCGGTGGAGGGACCGGTGGAGCTATGCTTCAAAAGGATCTTATTCAGAAGAACAAAACTGAGAAAGAGGCAAACTGAAACAAACCAAACCAAACCAAACAAAACAGATCAGCGGGTGGATTCAGCACAGAGGGGTGGTGTCAGAGGCGGGGAGGGCAGATGCCTTCGGCGCACTTCCTGCTGGGTCAGAGGTGGCGGACCCCTTTGCCACGCTGCCACTGGCCCGACGGGATCCGTTGCTGCGGTAATTGAACCTCAGGGAGGACAGGAAAGGGCTGGACTCGGAGGTGATGACGATGCTAGGGATCCGGCCAATCACTCCTCTTGGAACCACACCATCTGCTGAGTCTCCACCCTGCCCCAAAGTGGAACATTCATTAGTCAACACCTGGCTGGAAAAGCCCAGTATTACATCTCATCTCCAGCTAAACTGCTAGTGCAATATTGATGTCACCATAACATCTGTAGCTTCTCAAGCTATTATTTATGTATGTTCAGTAACCCATGGAGATTAGGCTGGAATGCAAGCCCTATAATATAGGTCACATCTTCCTCAAGAGAAGTATATCCTGTTTCCATACGTTGTGCAGCTCAAGACTTGTGCACCCAACCTACATAGGATGTGGATGTAAGAACCACTCTTTCAGGTGGTGCCCAAGATTTAATAAACACTTTCTGTTTATGTTGATGTCTATAGTATCCAGCAGATGCTTCTCAAGAGCGAATTACAGTGACATCAGTAAACAATACATACATTAACATTAAATTACATTACATTGAATTAGCAGTTCAGAGTAAAGTAAAATCAAATAAACTCAAAACATCCAAAATGAATAGACTGAATAGAATTAAACAGAAACAGTGTGTAACACTCCACAAACAGTGACGTTTCCATGAATACCCGCCTGTGACTTGTTTGCGAACCTCAAGAAAACGGCAGGACATTCATTTGGTTGTTCTGGACTACTTGTTAGAGGCATTTAGGAATTCCTGTCAAAGGCACAATAACAGGCTCTGAGGAAAGATGCTTTTCACTTGTGCATTTCTCCAGTGGTCTAGCAGCTCTGTGAACTCTCGGTGAAGATATGGACTGTGATGTCAGGCCGCCACAATGTCATGCCCTCCAAGTGGCAACACATGAGCTCCTGCCTCAGTCACACGGGTCAGCAGACACAACGGGACACTGATCTGCACACATAAGGAGGTGGCAGGGTGCGAGGACTTACCGCTGGAGGCAAGGTCCGGTCAGGGTGACCCGCTCCAGCAACAGAGACGTCATCCATATCAGAGGAGGTCTGTGGGGAAGAGGAGGTGAGAGTGAACATGGGAAAACAGGACTTAGTGTATCTTCTTAACAGGCCAGCTCATAACAGAACTGCATGTATATAGGGAGTGGTAAATTCTGCATTTAAAATAGCATTCTATTGTGAAATGCTGTGCATTGTACATCTTGTTCAGAGTCATTTGGGGACATCAGAAAATGTCATTTCAACGTCCACTTCGAGGTTGATTTTCTAGGAGCAGTGTCAAGCTGTTGGACTGAGATAAATGGGGCAGGAACCGAGCTCAATAATTAGAAATAAGCTGATAGCGCTCTTTGCCAAGTTGCTAACCTGAGAGCTTTCCCAGGATCTCTGGCTGCTAGCTTTCCTCTCACCTCGCCTCACCTCATCCCCCTCATCGGAATTGCTAAAGAAAACCAATTTAATTTCTCTTGCCTTTTTCAATTACTACTCTTCTACAAGTCTCAAAGGCCGCTTTCTGTCATTGGAATCTGATTATAAGGGTCGTTTCTCATGAAAGTAAATGTTCCCATTCCAGTGCTATTGGGAATGTTATTATGGCACTTTATTACCTGTCACACAGCAAATTAAATGCTTTATTAAAGGCTCTAGTCTACTGTGAGGTCAAAAGCTCTGGGTGACCACCAACACGAGAGACACTTGAAAAATGAACCATGAACGACTTCCGGAAATGGCTAAGCACCTGATGCCGCGCCAAGCTGGCGCAGGACTTAACAGGTGATTCCATTCTTTGTGGTCCACTAAAGGGAGAATGGTGAGTGCCTGTGTAATGGTGGCAAGTTGGTACTGTAGTAGAGTGCAGTGAGTGAACTTCACTCCTAAAGACTTTAAGATACGTACTTCTGACAAATGGGTTGCCATGATAGATTTTAGCCTCCATGCTAGCACACCCTCCTCCCATTGCCGAGTGTGAGTTTGGTGCTTGACTGTGCTGATGATTGTTCAACACAACACAGGTTGCACCTGACACCTCCTGCTGTCTGTATGAACACCCATTAAAGCCATGCTCAACATGCTAGCCCAATAGTGGTTACAGAAGGAGGTCATTTTCCAGTCTACATCCCCATGGGACAACTTTGAGCTGTGAAACAGTGGCAATAGAAACAGGCCACTCAGGAACACACACACATTACATAGTTTCGCGCATGTTAGGTGAGACAAGATCAACTAGGGGTCGCAGGGTTCCTTGTTGCCTAACATGACTGAGG
>NC_085011.1:7551329-7556329 GCF_963854185.1 Sardina pilchardus
AACCATACGCTTCAGACCACGCACTTTAGACCATCAAAATAGGACACTGAGTGTGCAATTCAATCTCTCTCAGTGTGTGTGTGTGTGTGTGTGTGTGTGTGTGTGTGTGTTGCCATGAGAGGAAGAGGGCGTTCTGTGTGTACCTGTACTTTGGGTGTGTAATAGCATAAATGATAGGGTTGTGGATGGCAGAAGCCTTGGCAATCACGGCAGGCACGGAGTTCATATATGGAGTCAGCATATCAGCATACCTGTGTGGGAGAGGTACGAAAGAGAAAGGAAAGGAAAAGAGAATGAGAGAGTGAAAAAGAGAGAGCGAGAGAGAGAGAGAGGGAGTGTGTAAGGACAACAGAACAGAAGAGGAGAGGTAGATGGGAGGGATACAGAAATAGAGACAGTGTGAGAAACACAAACACAAGCACACAAAAATACATATGAATACAGAGGGGCAGACAGTGTGAAAGACACAGACAGAATGTGGGAGAGACATGAGTGTGAGAGAGAGAGAGAGAGAGAGAGAGAGAAAGAGAGAGAGAGAGAGTAAGGACAACATTTTACTTTGTGCATTATTTGAACATATGTATTATTCTGTCTAAGTTGTAGATAAGATAACTAGTTGTTGACAGGTCAGCAGCAGCAATATGCATGTATGGACAACACTCACCCAGCAAAGGCAGTGAGGGCAACAGCTGAATAGGGAGACCAGGAGATGACGAACAGCAGGATGGCAATGAGGGCAATCTTGGCCATCTTCCACTCACTCTTCAGCCGGTTGAATCTCTTTATGGAGTCCCTGGTGTTGTTGCCGTTGATTTTGCTTACAGCACTATAATACACAGACACACACACACACACACACACACACACACACACACATACATACACACACACACACACACACACACACACGCACATGCACACACACACACACACACACACACACACACACACACACACACACACACACACACACACACACACACACACACACACACAAATACATACAGCACACACAACATAATTATAATTACTGTAATTAAATTATCAAATAACACTGTTTTTGATTATAATCATAACAAAAGTGGCGCAATCAAAATCCATTTATGCATAATTGGTGAAAGGCCCAGGCTGGGGAACTAACTTGTTGGTGTTGCGAATGGCTCGGAAGATGAAGACGTAGCAGTAGATGATGACGATGAGGGGGATGAAGAAGACGAAGCTGAAGAGCAGCATGGTGTAGGCGCGCACCGAGGGGGTGAAGGTCATGTAGTCCCAGGTGCACGAGGTCAAGAGGCCCTCGGGAACGTACGCACCTGACAGAGAAAAAGAAAAAGAAACCAGATGAAGAGGCGAGCTGGGGGTCACGATGGAGAGGCGGAGGGGTGGTGGGGGGGGGGGGGGGCAAATTCCACCAGTATCTCTCCAGCCTGCTTAAATATCCCAAGTGTCACTGAATCCCCAGAATGGAATGACAATAATAAATTGCTCTGAACTAAACCCTATTACATAAACTGCTCAAACCCCAAAGCAGCGCTGATGTAGGCCATCTGAAATAGCGAGACAAGTTTGAAATGGAGGTTCATCAAAAAAGATGCGTATTGAGCCGAGCTGTCTCTCTCCGGTTGCGTAACATCTTCCCGCTTGGCCTTTTACGTGCCTGTCTGGCGTGCCAGCGCCTCTGATGGAGCGGGCGGCGCGGCTAAGAGGACACGGCATGCTAATCAGCGGAGACGGAGCAACACGGGCCCTGGGAGGCGCCGGCGGAGACAGACGCCCTTCACGCTGGAGGACGAGGGACTCGCTGGCGCGTCTGGACTGACATGTGGCAGCGCCAGGGACAGACAGAGACCGCTGAAGGGGGAGCCGAGGAGCTCCAGTGAGCCACATTCCTCCCCCCAAGCCCCCCCGGGTCCTCCTCAAAAAAAGCACTCAGTGTATGCGCTACTGCGGCCAAAATAAAGATTCACTCAGTCGTATCTTCACAGAGTTCACAAACACAAACAAGCACACAGAGCGTGCCGTTAAAACATTATTACCCATCACAGAAGCCAGTAGACTGGTACACATCACAAGAGTCAATAGACATATTATTGGATACCAACAAAGTCATATCTTCACATCACAAACATATTTTCAAAAGATATGCACACTATTACAGATAAGGTCATTCGTGCATGTTTGTGCTTGAGACAATGTCATTAACTATAATTCAAAACAAAACAACAACAAACTTAAACAAAAACAACAACAAACTTTCCCCCCATGAGAACTCACTCCATCCAAAGAAGGGGGGCAGGCTCCAGCCCAGGGAGTACACCCAGGCGGCCACCAGGACCAGCAGGGCCCTCTTGCAGGACAGCACCCCGATGGAGGCCAGTGGCCGCGTGATCACGAAGTAGCGGTCCACCGCTATGACCATGAGCGTGATCATGGAGCAGATGCCAAACAGAGCGCCGCAGAACGCGTACAGCTCGCAACCTGAGGGGAGCAAAGAAGGGAGCAAGAGGAAATATAAATAGACAGTCAGGACAGTTAAATAAACCAGACAGGCAGACAGACAGACAGAGAGACAAACATGCAGGCGTCACACTTTATTTATCTCCAAAGGGAAGAAAACACACAACAGTTGACAAGAAATGCACAGATAGCAGGCGTAGGCCAATGACGAATAGGATTTCAATGGCAAATCCGAGGCTGACTGAGCGATGGCGCGCCTGGATTGCCATGATTGTCGTAGATGCAGTAATACATCCCAGTTGCCAAATGCCACCACTGACATGTGACGGTTGTTGAGGTGTAAGACGGTGGGGTTTATTTTAGGCTCCAATTCGTCATGTATGACCTTTTTGTGAGTGTTGGAACAAAGTGTTCATCCATGATAGTGTGATTCAAACGGAATGATTACAGGTGTGCTCATTAATTGGTATGTATACACGCATAAAACCAGACATTTTGTACTTCTTGGTGCATTGAATGTGGTTGATGAGGGTGATATGCGTCATATGATTGGGGGCATTTAGCAGTAAGAAAGCACGTCTACGCTGGAAAAGAAGGAATCGCTGGATTTATTTGACTTTATCATGTACATCGGATGCACATGAATGAAATGTTTAGGTTTACAAAATTGATTCATGCTATGATAACCCAATTTGATCCAATGATTTCAATACAATTGATTAAGTGAAGTTTATATAAAGTATTTATGTAATTTCAACGTGACTGAGCTAAGATGCCATGGAAAGTCGGCATTCAGATTTACCTATTGCAACATCAATGTTAAAGGACACTTTGAATATGTTGTACCCAGGGATGTAGTGGAGACTAAACGCAAGTAAACACAGTTTATCCACCTCTGGAATTTCAGAATTAGAGTTTATCCACCTCTTATTAGAGATTTTGTCCCCCTCTCAAAAGAGTTTATTCACCAATTGCAACTTTTAACATTCAAAAATCACACAGTATTATCCACATTCACAATATATACATTTCATTGCTGTGGCAAAATATGCCAGTTCATTGTCTTTGAAAGAAAAACATGAGTTTGCTTAATTTAACGTTTTGTGGTTTAGCAAATGCTCTTTTCCTTTTTCCCCTAGTACATATACGCTTACCTTACTTGATTAAAAAAAAGTGGATAACTCAATTGGAATGACTATTTGAACACATTAACGTGTTTGATTTAATTAAACTCAAGTAGCGCCTTAATTTTTAATACATTTTTCTCTGTTTTATATATTATTTTTCCTTAACACCAAAGAGCACCCGACAAAAACAACAGTTAAGACAAAGACTTTTATTACTGAGCATGCTGCATGACAACCTCCGTCTCACACATGTAGGTGTCATACAGTATGTGTGCCTAGACAAATCCAATGAGGCGACTGGCCACTTCTTTTGTTCTAGTCTGCTAGTCCTGGGTATAATGTCTTTACATAAGCACCTAACATAATGTCATTGCAGTTTATTATGGCTATTTAAATAACTCCGGGAAGAAATGCACAAGGAGTACATAGAGCATTCACAATATCCATAGCTACTTAAACATTACCAGGGGAACAGAATCACATGCATATTCAGAATGCCACTACTGTTAGTCATACTGCAGCTACTTAAGCATGTATTTTAATGCTTTATTTGATTCATTTATGTTATTCATTTATCTATTTCATTATTTATGCATTTAACAGACACTTTTATCTCAAGCAACCTACAGATCCTAATGTCAGGAACCAATTTCCTCGGAGCAACTCAGGGTTAACTGCCTTGTTCAAGGGCACAACAGTGACAAGAAAAGAAATGATAAAGGTCCGCACACTGATAGAAGCTCCCAAACGTTTATTTAGCACAACGTTTCGGACCAAGGTCCTTCATCAAGGCGCGACCACAACGGTGGCAACCCTACAACTTTGTTTGTGACTACTAACACGCTAGCCAAGTTCTCTCGCTACTCTGACTTCACTGCTTACTGCAGTGAAACATCCAGAGACACACTGAGGATGGCGTGACGCCGAAACGCGTTTGTTTTTTAGGCATGGTGCTACAATAAAGAATAAAAAGATAACTAACTAGTGAGTGCGGTTCTTTTGCACATTAACATCCAGAGACGCCCCATCCTGCTTGGGCGGCCTCTGACTGAACTTAGCACTGATCCCAGGCCTGCCACACATCCAGAGGAACATCAAATGATATGAGTAACACTCAGCCTGCTATTGCTGGCCGCTGCTCTGCTCATCAGCTTAATTGCGGTTTCGCGTCCAGAGCATACACACAAAATGGAAGCAATCGGCCAACGGTGACTGTATAATCTAATGGATGGAGGGAGATAGTTGGATTGGCACACATGGCTTAGCTTGAAAGCCCTTTATAAATAGACAATCGTTGATCGCTTTCTTTCATTCATTTTTTGCGCAAATGTGTGTGTGTGTGTGTGTGTGTGTGTGTGTGTGTCTCTGTGTGTGTGTCTCTGTGTGTGTGTGTGTGTCTCTGTGTGTGTGTGTGTG
>NC_085011.1:7561329-7603829 GCF_963854185.1 Sardina pilchardus
ATAGCGCTTTTCAAGGCACCCAATGTGCTTTACGGTGAAGGGGGGAACCTCTCTTACCACAACGTGTAGCACCCAGCTATACTGTGTACATGATTCACGGTAGTCATTATTCACCAGAACGCTCACTACACACCAGACGAGTGAGGGGAGGAATGAACAAGCCACTTACACTGCCAGATGATTTGGGGGCCAGACTGAAAGAGCCATGTTGGTGACTTAGCCAGATCACCAGGGAACCCCCTACTCTTTGGGATAAGTGGCATGGGATCTTTAATGGCCACAGTGAGTCTCATACAAAGGACTATCATTACAGTGTTCCCATCACAGCACCGACTTGTTGTACCACCTACAGTACCAACATCACCTTCGTTTTCCAAGGGGGGCCTCCCATCCAAGTACTAATCAAGCCCACACCTGCTTAGCTTTAGCAATTCATGGGTATCCATTGGCCTGGCTGCTGACTGGCTTTTATATAGCAAGCATCTCAAACCAGGTCCTCTAATCACTGGTGTGGCTCTACAGCATGACTCACACCTAGTTCTTCAACATGCCCACAGACAATTGTCAATTGTTCAATCAAGTCAAGGAGTTCAACGGGGCAGTGTTTGCATGACGCATCATATAAGTAGATGCAAATGACTGTCGTCCATGCCTAATGGACTGGCAAGATGACCATATTTCTATGACAACATGATGTCCCTGTACCGAGTTGCGTGTGTGCTGAGCTGCAGACAGAAATGGCAGTGTTGAATGTGACTGCCCCAGCCTATAATCTTGCTCTCTCAGTCAGGACCTTCAAACGGTCCAGGATTCCATTCATAAAGTGAAATATTCAGTTACTGTCTCCAGTTGTCAAGAGCCTCATTTATACTGGTAATCGTTTGGTGGTTTCCTGATGGAAAAAAACTACAGCTGATGAATCTGGGACTGTGTAATTTGCACATGCAGTTGTCAAGCCTGAGGGCACAGAGAGGGAAAAGCATGCCTTTGTCTCCTCTACCGCTTCCCATTTTTTACAGTCAGTAACCTTAAGGCTTTTTAGATCCATTTTTGTATGTTTTCTGTGATTGAATCACAAGTGAACAGTAACAAACAAATAAATACTGAAAAAGATTCAGTGTGATCCAATCAGCTCTTACTAATTTGATTTGGGGGTGCACTCTCTTTACTCACACAAAATACACTGTCCATAAAGCCCGGCGCCCACCGGACACGCCGTTCAGCGGTGTTCGGCGGTCTGGGCTTGACGGGCAGGATTTTGGAATAGTTTTCTATCTCTGTGCGGCTGCTGCGCGGCCGACGTTTCCAGTGGGCTTTGCTCCATTGAAAACAATGGAGTTCTAATTGTTTTATTGTCGTGGCGCGCCACGTACGTGTCCGGTGGGCGACGACCCTAAGACTGCGCAGTGCGCACTGTCCCAAAGTATTCAACTGATCCATGTTGCTCTGCACCATTGTGTCTGTCTGCTTTATGCATTACACAGCTTGTCCAAGATTCTCTCACAGAGTATGTTGGAATAAATCAAAATGATTTGTTCCCAATCTACACTCCTGGTAATGATGATAGATTCAGCTGTTTCAAATAGTCTCTGAGCTCCATAATCTCCAGTGAAGAGAAGATGTATAAAGATCCATTTTAAATCCATTCACAGATGCATCCAGAATACAGTTCTATCAGATATATTAATGCAGATGATGGACATCAGCTAAATATGATTGAAGCGAGTCATTAAAAGTTCATACATTTTCATTTGCATTAATTAACTTTTTCCTGCATAGCAATAATGTTTTTTAGCTCTTAGTTCTTAGTTTTATATATATATATATATATATATATATATTAAAAAAAATGCCCTTGAGAGAGAAATCAAAACACGTGTGCACTGCACACCCATACAGACAGACACACACACACACACACACACACACACACCTCTACCCATGGGACATGTCCAGTTCATCACAGAGCACCTTCCCATAACCCTGACTAACAAGCATCCCTGGACTGTCAGCCTTGCGCATGCTATTTAAAAAGTGCTCAGCTTCAGACAAAAATGAAGCTCATTTGCATTGGAACGCTAAAGGGGCTCTTTTCCAATTAACTCATACTGGAGTATTTGAGCCAATTAATTCTCATCGGGGCATTTGAGCCAAACAAGGGAGGTTTGGCCATTTGCCCTCTCTTGATTAGTGGTGTCCTTCCCTGCTCATCTTCACACTGACTTTAATGGAGGAACTGTTGAAGGCAGCACTACCAGCGTTGCAGAGCCATATCCCAACTGCATGCTCGGTCATGAGGCTCGGCCCGTGCCCTGAATGTCATCTGAGGCCTCAGCTCCTCTTCTCCACAGTGAGTGTATCCAATGTAGCCAGCAGGATGCTTAGGCTCTTGTTCATCTCGTAATTCAAGCTATTATGGGAGGGGAGATTACTGTTTGGTTTGCTGATGCTTATTGTGAGCCATGGGTGTCCAAGATGATGATGATGATGATGATGGAGATGATGATGGCGATGGTGATGGTGATGGTGATGGATGTGAGATGAGCACTATGTAAGAACAGGACTGATTTCTCAGCCCTTTCTCCCCTGAGCCTGAGTGCATAAAGAGAAAAATGTTCGATTCTATTCTCCAGAGCAGCGCACAATCACATGCAAGTCCCTGCCAAGGGAGTGCCGGAGATGGTGAAGGTAGCTATTTCCATTATCTGGACAATCTACTAAAAGCATTTTTTTCCTTATCCAGTTGTCACAGTACCTTTAATTAATGTCTGTGGATGTCCTGCTAACTCATCACAAAGCTGACTAACTACGATATCATAAATATAAGAAAGAAAGAAACCAATAAGCCAATCTTGAAAGAAAGAAGCCAATAACATCTCTAAGTGATGATTATTATTCAACTAAATGTCAAAACAGCTTTATGTTGATTTGGAAATCCCACATGGCCAGATGTTTTCACAGTCTTTAAATATTGTTGAAAAACTGAAAGAATGGCTACAATATGGCAACGGTGCACTAGGATCATATCAATGTCTAAGTACTCTGTTCAACATCACTTAAAAAAACGTACAAGACAAACCAAGTAATGTAATGCTTCATAGAATCCAAAGGTACGTTAAACATAAGTCACTAAAACAGGCACTGTGTCACACTGGCTTGACCAGAGCTGCTGGACACTCCCTACAACAGGTTTTTGAAACCTTTATACCAGTAAACATGTTGACTAACATAATACAGGGTGTCAGCTACAGTATATGTGATTGATTTGATTTGATTTATTTAAACTCGAAAAATCATTAAGGGCTTATCCCTCATTTACAATGATGTGGATTAAAATCATCTATCTGTGCTGATGACGATTATTTGGGAAAATTATCTAGGCATGAACGCCTCCACCATGATGTTTAGTGTATATTTTCAGTTAAGGTACACTGAAATCATGGAGAACAGATTAATTATGTCAGTAGAACTCGGCAAGTAAGACACAAATTAAGACCGTCTCAGGAATTACAGCACCATCATATTAAGGAGAAACACTTTGGATGAGTGTTAGGAAATAGCGGAGATGATAAGGGCCCGATCGCTCAGGGTTTTTTTTCAACACGTTATATAAAATGGAGATGAGAGAAACTTGGTTCCCTCTCAAGGAAATCTCCCTCTCCAAGAGCAGCATATTCAGCCAGCACCAAAGCTGCCAGAAGCCCAAAACCTGCAATCTCCACAGCCGAAGGGGATCATTTTCTGTCATAAAAAGTGTTTTACATCAACAACAAAATGAAGATGTCGGTTCCAAAAATACCATAACTCATTTTAAACTGTTTTCATTCATTATGTGCGGGTTAAGGTTATGCTCCCTGAGAAACAGACACTGAGAAGCTAACTCCTTGTTTTCCCTCCCTTTTGCCACCCCTCACCTCCCACTGCAACCCCCCCCCCCCCCCCCCCCACTCCCCGATCCTAAGATAGTTTCCATCGGTGTTAATAAGCACAGCTAGCGTGGAATGAATTCTGACAACAAATCTTTTCGCTGCTTGCTTCTGGGAAATGGCTCAGAGGTTTACGCTGTGAACTCTTTAGTCTGTGAAACAATCAATGTCTCTATTTATTACTGGGGAATCTTTGGCTTTGTATTACAGCCCAAGATAGGCTACCAATTCCACTCCGTCATCCGAGAGTTAATGAGTTATCGCTTAGAGTAAAATATAGGGGTAATCAATATCTATCGTATACCTTAACCAACTAATTTTCTTTTCAAAAGTAGGCCAGCTATACATCGACCAGCTATAAAGTTCAGTCAGGGTTCTTCTTCTGAACTCAGGGTAGAAAGCTGCTACTCCTGACAGCAAGCTGTCTCTGGTCAGCATGCTGTGGCTGATAAGAAAGTGCTTTAGCCCTCAGTCCTCGGAAGAGCTGCTAACACCTAGGTTTCTGTGCGGATCCAGCAGGATTTACCAGCCACTTCTCATCCATGTCTCTGATTCTGTGCCCACTTTTACAGCATTTTCTCTCTTTAAATATTGGATTATCCTGAGGGTTGGAGGTGATTTTTAAAAATAAATAAATAAAAAAACTCAAATGAAAGTGTGTGAGAATGTTTGATAAGACTTGAATTAATTAATTTTATTCATATTAATAATATTAATAATTTAGTGTAAAGTAATGCTTAAAATGCTTATAAATTTGCAGTTTTACAGAGGTTTGCCGAATCATTGCACTGCTCCATGGTTAATATGTGGTGATGATCTACTGATCACTTCATACACTAATTTAATCAGAGGTCTACAGAGGCTGTAATCATGTTTGGCAATAATTACCCAGGAGAGTCAAAATGTGATGAGTGATGAGTGTTTAAAGAGCGGGTGGGGGTGCTTCAGGCATACTGGAAACTATTCCAGACTTAAAAACAATCCTCTCAATGTGCTCTCCAAGAAATACATAATTATCACTAATACTTGGTGAACGCTTCCTGGGAAGAAAACAACGAAACACAAGAAAATAACCTTGAGCACATCTCTGCTACAGCTGAAAACATGCACGGGACTGACAGGCCAGAAGCCTTATCAATGAGCTCAAATGTGCATCCCTTCAACATTCATCTGCCATCTGGTGATCTCGGCAAATGCCATCACAGAGTGCCACGACACACACAAAAAGATTAGCTGAATGAACCCAGGGAGCAGTCTATTTCAGTAGTCTAAGACGAGCCAAAGAGTTTATTAAAAAATTGTGGGTTTGGTCCACTCACATCCTTAAATGAAGTAGCCCTGTCTTTGCATTGGAGTATGTTTTCATGAGTTTCTAGATCCCATTGCCCATATCCTGTGAAATCCTGATTTTTTTCGCTCAGTTGGATGGCAAAGCTGCTTTGTCCAGCCCATGATCTGAGTTCTGCGTGTCACAGGAAACTAATCAAAAACAGACTCGCTTGCTCGACTTGCTTCCCTTTTTCAATTTTCTGGTCATCCTCCAGGTATTGCTGTTCAAATGGCTATGACTGAAAAACACACATAAGTCGGCGAGAGAGATAACAAGGACTGAAAGATACACTGATGCATCGTTGTGTACACAGACATAGGGAAAACAAACAAACGTAACAACCACCCACTGCAACTCCCCCCTCTCTCCCTCTCTCCCTCTCTCTCTCTCACATGCACAGATTGAGCAATGTTTAGAGGGATAAGCAATCAAGTAAACTCATCCGTAAAGGAGTCAGTTTCACCCTCATGATCTCTTTTCTTGGAGTATTCTCACCATCACTCTCATTTTTACAAGCACACACACACACTGAGCCAAACAGACATAAGCACAGTCACAGCATACAATACAATACTTCTGGTTGCATCAGTTATGACTGAAACAGTCAGAATTCTTACCCACTGCTGGCTTTCAGTGGCAGCATACACCTGGCCCTAAGAACATGTTGCTTCACATTGCTGCCGATGAAAGAAAACACCAAGAACTAGGTCTGTCAATTAACTTAATTATGATTGGTGAACCTATTCTGTTTTTCTTTTTTCAATCTTTAATCTCTCTCACTTCAGGGTTCACATCTACTAGGGGCTTTATTGTCAGCCATTCTCACCACTCAATAGATGGATGAAGATGGATGGGGCAGCAGGGCCACATGTTCCCAGCATGTGAACACAATTCACCCATTACTAGTATTGATGTCCCAGGTCCATATCACTTGACCTGAAACCTCTGCTCATATGGAGGTGGTGGTGGGAAAGCAATTTTACAGTCCCTGCTGATTTCTCAATCATGTCTTTGTCCGGAGAGTACAGGGCACAGGGTACAGGGCACACAGTCAGGTTAGCCTACACTTCAATCAACCATGTGTTACCTGAGGACTATATATGAACTAGAAATGCAATTCCAAGGAATTACCAGTGCATGAAAATGCAAAAAAAATTATAGATAGATAATGTAGATATGGTTACTAAGGTGTAGCTAGGGTAAACATGGTGGTTGCATAGTTTAAAGAGAGTTGATAGTGTTAAGGTAGACATTTTAAAGCCTAAACATTCCTGTTCTAACTTAACTAATGATTTCTAACAGGTATTCTAAAATGTTAACTATGCTAACAATGATAACCAGGTTGATTGGTTTACTTGGCTAATGATTTCTAGCAGTAGTGCTAACAATGCTAACTATGTTAACAATGCTATGCACGTTGATTAGCTAACTTAGCTCATCATTTTTAGCAGTTATGCTAAAAATGCTAACTATGCTAACAATGCTAACCAGGTTGATTAGCTAACTTAGCTAATCATTTTTAGCAGTTATGTTAAAAATGCTAACTATGCTAACAATGCTAACTATGCTAACTAGCTAACTTGCTACTGAGGACTTTTATTTTGAAACATTTGTTGATAGGGTATCCATGGTGGCCACTATCAGGAATAAAGAAGTTACTATAGTAAAATCATGTTGGTTGCTATGGAAACGGTCATGAACGCTTAATTTTTATGGTTGCTATGTTGGTTGCTAGGTACATGGAGGTTTCATGTAGTTGACTGGAGGCATAGTTGATGATAACTGACAGTTGGAATGGTTGAACAGTTAATAATAGTTGAGTAGTTTCAATGGTTAAATGATTTAATAGTGTATTATTGCACTGAGGACTTTTATTTTGAAACGGTTGTGGAAAGAGGAAACAGTTTAGCAGAATATGTAGTCTTCACAGAGAGATTGTATGCTTAAAGCCTGAGAGAGAGAGGGCTGCTGCAGGTGGGGCTGGCCACCTGGCATAAGATTCTAATTGCTTAACGACCCGATTGTGATGTCATAGAGGCCAATGTTAAGTCTATGGGGAAATTTTTAATAGTTTTTAATTTATAGTTTAAAAAGTATAAAAGTTACAAAGTTGAAAAATATATAGCAGCATTCCCCTATTTAATACCTACGTTGCGACGTTTGAATGAAGTTTCTAGGTTAAACGGTTCAAGCTGAATAGAAAAAATGAATTTGGTAAGCGGAATAATAATAACTAGAAATGCAATTCCAAGGAATTACCAGTGCATGAAAATGCAAAAAAATATATAGATATATAATGTAGATATGGCTACTAAGGTATAGCTAGGGTAAACATGGTGGTTGCATAGTTTAAAGAGAGTTGATAGTGTTTAGGTAGACATTTTAAAGCTTAAACATTCCTGTTCTAACTTAACTAATGATTTCTAACAGGTATTCTAAAATGTTAACTATGCTAACAATGATAACCAGGTTGATTGGTTTACTTGGCTAATGATTTCTAGCAGTAATGCTAAAAAATTTAACTATGCTAACAATGCTAACTATGCTAACAATGCTAACCACGTTGATTAGCTAACTTAGCTAATCATTTTTAGCAGTTATGCTAAAAATGCTAACAATGTTAACTATGCTAACAATGCTAACCAGGTTGATTAGCTAACTTAGCTAATCATTTTTAGCAGTTATGTTAAAAATGCTAACTATGCTAACAATGTTAACTATGCTAACCATGCTAACTAGCTAACTTGGTACTGAGGACTTTTATTTTGAAACATTTGTTGATGGGGTATCCATGGCTGCCACTATCAGGAATAAAGAAGTTACTGTAGTAAAATCGTGTTGGTTGCTATGGAAACGGTCATAAACGCTTAATTTTGATGGTTGCTATGTTGGTTGCTAGGTGCATGGAGGTCTCATGTAGTTGACTGGAGGCATAGTTGATGATAACTGACAGTTGGAATGGTTGAACAGTTAAATAGTTGAGTAGTTTCAATGGTTAAATGATTTAATAGTGTATTATTGCAGTGAGGACTTTTATTTTGAAACAGTTGTGGAAAGAGGAAACAGTTAACAGGATATGTAGTCTTCACAGAGAGATTGTATGCTTAAAGCCTGAGAGAGAGAGGGCTGCTGCAGGTGGGGCTGGCCACCTGGCATAAGATTCTAATTGCTTAATGATCCGATTGTGATGTCATAGAGGCCAATGTTAAGTCTATGGGGAAATTTGTAATAGTTTTTAATTTATAGTTTAAAAAGTATAAAAGTTAAAAAGTTGAAAAATACTTAGCAGCCTTCCCCTATTTAAGACCTACGTTGCGACGTTTGAATGAAGTTTCTAAGTTAAACGGTTCAAGCTGAATAGAAAAAATGAATTTGATCAGCGGAATAATAATAAGAAGAAGAAGCCTTGGAAGAACAGTACAGTGCATTTTCATGCACTGTAATAAGAAGTCTTGGAAGAACAGTACAGTGCATTTTCATGCACTGTAAATATAGCATTATGGGGGATATTGTAGCCTACTGAGCAACAAATAAACATTGTGGTTGAGCCTCATTTCTATGAAATTACTGAGGTGCAACGTTTACAAAAGTACAGTGCCCCCTTCTGTCTCAGGTGAGTGTGACTCTTATTTCTCGTGTGGGGAAAACAAATAGTGACAGATTACAATAATACTCTTCCTTTCATTTGTTTTACCCTGGAGTGAGAGCTCATTAAAGGTATACTATGCAGGATTGGCGATTTCATCGCCGGTTTCGCTTTCACTTTTCATTTTCGCTCGTTTTATGCTTGCATATTTATCTGCAAAGCTTCCCCTACAGCTTTAGCGTGTATATTTGACAAAACTCCTCAATCGGTCAGTCTGCCGTGCCTTTTCATGAGACTTTACATGACACTTCCTGGAGTAGAGCATGGGTGCGTGCCCGGTGTCTCCTGAAGTTGCAAGTGTGGTTTTACCGCTACAGACCACTAGAGCGGCCAAAAAAAACACCGTTCGACAGGTAATGACTCATTTAATCATATAACAGTATGGAACGAATTGATTAACTGAAAAACGTTGCATAGTATACCTTTAAACCACAAAATCAAATTCATATGGTGGCACGTGCAAACCAACCACCACCCCAACAACAATTGATAGGTATACTCTTCTTAAGTTAAATAAAATTTAAAAATAAATAATCATAATAGAACAGAGGAAAAAAGCCATCTGTCCTCCACTTTCACAAATCAATTTTTCCTTCAATTACGGCGGGCTCGAGTCTGCCCTTATCTTCCATGGCACACAACTCTCCGCGTTATCAGATGGGTTCGCCGTGATATTAAAAAGGAAATCAAATTAGATGAAACGCCGTCACCTGTCACAGAGGTATTTTCACATCAGACACAGCCTAAACTGTGGAAATGGGTTTGCCAGTGGTAAGCTGGTCTTAATTAGGCTACCTGATTAAAAAGAAACCACCATCAAAAATCACTACATTGTTCCTCAGGTAACGGTTCAAATGGTAACTCTGTAGCGCTAAAATCACAGAACCATGGTCTCGCGCACTCACCATAGCACACTCCCAACTTATCACAGTTCATCTTTGTCTTTCAATCAGTGGGAATGGGATTTACACTATGCGTTATGCGCTATAAGGTGCAAGTAGTGGAATGTAAGTGTAGGCTACTAAACTAATTAAATCAAGATAAGAATTAATTTCTTTCTCGCTTTAATTGAATCCCCCCACTCACGTATACCCCTTACATTTTTCGGACCTGGCCATGTAAAATCCCACCCACCTAGACCAATGCAGAGATCAGAAAAAGCCTATATTTTTTTCTTTCCTGACAAATAGCCTTTACATTACAATGTACATGATTGAGCTAAATAAAAACATTTTTGTGCTTTGTGGATCAATTTAGCACATATCCCAAGGTTAATTTTACTTAAATAGATGTCTGCGTATATATGCTCTTGGTCTGAGAGGAAGCTTACGCAAGCAACAGATGAAAACAATAGCCTATACATTGAAGAAATATATACAATAGTGATATGTATAGCACACAGAGAAATTGGTGATAGTAGAGGTGATCTATAAATAAAACTGGCAGTTACATCTGCTTGAGAGTGACAAGTGTTTGACTTTGGTAGCCTATATATAGGCTACCAAAGGATATCCCTCACAGATTAAATAATGATGAGAAAGGAACGCTCTTCATCTTCAAATCAAACAAGTGCCGCAAACATTGATAACAAAAATAAATAAATAAACGAGTTATACTGTGATAGTTCTTGAAAACTGTATCATAGCTTACCATGCAAATAAGATGTCCCTTGTAAGGAACTTTGCCCCGTATCGTTAATCTTAACTTTATCAACAACATTGTCCAACAACAGTGGCTGCCTAACATAAAAAAAGTCAAGCCACCATAACAGAGCCTACAAAGAGCCAGTCTAATGTGATAACAACTGCAAACTCACCGAAGTAGCCACAGGATTCAGGTCAACCAGTCGGTACGCGCTGACCCCGGAGTCGTTCCACGCAGACACCGTCTCCGCAATGTGGGTGCAGTTAGGATCATGAGATGGGCAAGGAATGATTTTCCTCACAGAGTGCAAGTCGCCGCTCATCGTGACTACGGCAACCCACCCGAACAGTCAAGACACTGGCAGGTGCGATTTTTTGTAAAAAAGCCAAGTGAACTCTAAATGGGCAGCTCTTTCAACAGCAACGTACACTTTAAATCACAGACCAGTCACTGGCGGTGGCATTCAGGCCACATGCGACGGCGCTCACAACAAGGCACTCACAAGTCTATCCACTACCACCACCTCTGCCTCAACCACTGCACGCGCGTGTTAGCGCGCGAATGAGCTCGAGCCAGCTGTGCGTGAGAGTAGCTCCAGCCACAGCAGCCACCGTCAAACCGCGCGCTCTGCCTTCATCTGCCGAAGCTTGGTGGTGTGCATACTTATAGAGTTTCAGTGATGCGTAAGCTGTGAGCTCTGCCTCCCACGCAACTTAACACCACAGGCCACCCACTTCATTGGAAAAATGGCCCATTTTCTACCAATAGTATGTCTACATCAGAGTGTATTGTGTTAATAAACATTATAGGTCGATTGTTTTGTTGTTGTTTCAGTTAGAGGTTAGGTCAACAGTTTCGTGAACTATGTTGCTATGTTATTCATATGAATACGATTCAGAGCGTTGACCTATTTGTTGCAGTTTTTTATACAAATATTGTGTAAAGTGCTCTATAGAATACACATACAGTATGCAAAATGTTTCTTTTCTGAAAAGTGGAATGATTTTTTTGTAACTCTTTGGTCTGTGAATCTGTATAAACGTTTATCTCAAACTTCACCAACTCAAACTCTACTGTAGTCTACAAATCCATTAAATAAAAATAGCTTGATCAAACTGGAATTCTTCTAAGGGATTTATTTAAGTTACTTAAATAGATTTTTGGTAGGAAATATGCACATCTGACAGCACTTGGTGTTTAAATCTGCTGAAGATTGAGACTTTTGTCATTGAAAATAGGTGATAAAAATCTTTTCAACCTGATATCCAACCTCATATCAGGCTTAGGTTTGCCATCTGCTCCTTTGTGTCAAAGATACACTCACCATTAAAAGCTAGGGTAACTGGTGGTCCCATCACTGACAGTAAACTGGGTCACACGTAACTTCTCCTTATGTCATTTGGCCACCTATACCTCTCAGCAATGTTGAGGATGAGATTTTAATCCGTTAATCAAATTTATGAATGTCACGCAAAGTTACGCAAACCAAGGACATCTTTACAATTCATGTGTCACCCAGATAGCACACTGGTGCACACCTCCAGGTGCAGAACCAGACAATCAAAGAGCAAGAATGTGTCATCATCAACAAAAACAACAGCATAAACAAGTAAGTAAATATAAAATAAATCAAGAGCAGCAGCGTGACCTCACAGAGGGGGAGTTGTTGGCCCGTCGGGTGCCCACTCAGGAACACCTGAGCCCAGTCGACCGGAAGGGGACAGGGGACAGTGGACTGTGTGTGTGTGTGTGTGTGCGAGCGTATGTCTGTATGTGCACCCACCAGGCCTCTCAGCTCCTCACAGCTGGGGTCTAGATGTGAGATGTGACCCCTGATCTGCTGGCCTCAACACCACCCCTACCCGAAACTGTCTCATACATTTAGCATTAACGCTCCACTGCCCAGGTCTTTGAGTCTCGTGGCTCAATGTTAGTGTGTGTGTGTGTGTGTGTGTGTGTGTGTGTGTGTGTGTGTGTGTGTGTGTGTGTGTGTGTGTGAGAGATCATTCTTAAAAGTGGACTCAGACGCAAATCTTGAACAAGCAAAAGCAGAGGGCACAATGAAAAACAGATAGCTAAATACAATACATTAACCACAAAAATATTTTTTCTGTAATATAATTCTTGTGCTTGGGGAGGTAGGTATGTACCATTAAGGCCACCATACTAAACTCCACCTCAAAGGAGAAGCATGGCTCAAAACTCACATCATACCTACCTGATGTCTACAACAGATGTCTGCAGTTGTTAATGTCTACATGTCTTTGCATGTCAATAATATACAACATGCGTCACAGTAGTGACCATTTATATTAACACAGGAATTGGGACGAGGAGTTCTTTTTGTGCAAAATATCTAAATTGCTGTCTGACCCTGTCCGCAAATATCCCGAGTCATTCAGCCAGCACAAAAAGGTCAGCCTATGGGATGAGGACATGTTAAACTAACAGATTAAAGCTTTGGTTAATCAGCACAAAGTCTCGTAAATCCCCTCTTGTGAGGTCCATAATTCTCCATGGCAGGTTCATGTGCTCTGCCCTAAAAAAAGGTTGAGAAAACTATGTCATACCTGACACCATATGCACCAGTCTATACATGGAACCATTCTGAATTGCTATCAGTGGCCCATTAGTAGCCTACACTGTAAAAAAATTCCCTGTAAAATCACGGTATGCTACTGGCAGCTGTGGTTACCTGTAATCTACTGTTTTTTTACGGTAATTTTCCAACTACAGTATAATACTGTTTAATGTATCACAGTACACTGCAATATTTACACAGTAGTAGTACCGTAAAGTTACAGTACTCTACAAAATGTACACAGTACTAGTACTGTTAAAATAACACTACTCTACAGCATTTTCACAGTACTTGTATCGCTTAATTTTTATATACACTACTGATAATAAGAGCAGCCCAAACAAGATGTAATTTAAAAGCTTTTTTATTAAATACAGTAAAGAATATCAACATTTTAATCCATACAACTCACTTTCAATTCATACAACATCTGCGCACCTATGATACATGAAAATGAACACCAGGCAGTGTAACTGGTGTGTGTGGGTGTGTGTGTGTGTGTGTGTGTGTGTGTGTGTGGACAGGATGAGAAAGCTTAGACACCCAAACCAGACTGGAGCCACTTGTGAATAACCTGTAACACAGATACATAAAATTTAGGGTTTTATTACAGCAGACAAAGGCATTTACGTATGCTGATATTTACCTTCACTACATCCTGAACTGGTAACATCAGTTACAGAAGCATATGGCTATTTTTTATTATTAATGTGTGGACCAAAAGTCAAATAAATTAAATGTAAAACTGTATAGCTTACTTTACTTGGGTGGCAGGACAGAATGAGAAAGCGTAGACACCCAAACCAGACTGGAGCCACTTGTGAATAACCTGTAACACAGATACATAAATGTACATTTCAGAGAGCTTTTGAGGTAGAAGGTGGGTTTTATTACAGCAGACAAAGGCATTTATGCATGTTGACATTAACCTTCACTACATCCTGAACTGGTAACACCAGCTATAGAGGCATATGGTTATTTTTTATTATTAATGTTTAGACCAAAAGTGAAATAAATAAAATGTAAAACTGTATAGCTTACTTTACTTGGGTGGCAGGACAGGGTGAGAAAGCGTAGACCCCCAAACCAGACTGGAGCCACTTGTGAATAACCTGCAACGCAGATACATAAATGTACATTTCATTAGAGAGTTTTTGAGGTAGAAGGTGGGTTTTATTACAGCAGACAAAGGCATTTATGCATGTTGACATCTACCTTCACTACATCCTGAACTGGTAACACCAGTTACAGAGGCATATGGTTATTTTTATTATTAATGTTTAGACCACCAGTTACAGAGGCATATGGTTATTTTTTATTATTAATGTTTAGACCAAAAGTCAAATAAATCAAATGTAAAACTGTATAGCTTACTTTACTTGGGTGGCAGGACAGGATGAGAAAGCGTAGACCCCCAAACCAGACTGGAGCCACAGTGAATAACCTGTTACGCAGATACATAAATGTACATTTCATTAGAGAGCTTTTAAGGTAGTAGGTGGGTTTTATTACAGCAGACAAAGGCATTTATGCATGTTGACATTTACCTCCACTTCGTCCTGAACTAGTAACACCAGTTACAGAGGCATATGGTTATTTTTATTTTTATTATTAATGTGTGGACCAAAAGACAAATAAATCAAATGTAAAACTGTATAGCTTACTTTACTTGGGTGGCAGGACAGGATGAGAAAGTGTAGACCCCCAAACCAGACTGGAGCCACTTGTGAATAACCTGTAACGCAGATACATACAATTTAGGGTTTTATTACAGCAGACAAAGGCATTTATGTATGTTGATATTTACCTTCACTACATCCTGAACTGGTAACACCAGTTACAGAGGCATATGGTTATTTTTATTATTAATGTTTAGACCACCAGTTACAGAGGCATATGGTTATTTTGTATTATTAATGTTTAGACCAAAAGTCAAATAAATCAAATGTAAAACTGTATAGCTTACTTTACTTGGGTGGCAGGACAGGATGAGAAAGTGTAGACCCCCAAACCAGACTGGAGCCACTTGTGAATAACCTGTAATGCAGATAAATGTACATTTCATTAGAGAGCTTTTGAGGTAGAAGGTGGGTTTTATTACAGCAGACAAAGGCATTTATGCATGTTGACATTTACCTCCACTTCGTCCTGAACTAACACCAGTTACAGAGGCATATGGTTATTTTTATTTTTATTATTAATATGTGGACCAAAAGACAAATAAATCAAATGTAAAACTGTAGCAGCTAGCAGCTATAGCTTACTTGGGTGGCAGGACAGGATGAGAAAGCGTAGACCCCCAAACCAGACTGGAGCCACTTGTGAACCTGTAACGCAGATACATAATGTACATTTCATTAGAGAGCTTTTGAGGTAGAAGGTGGGTTTTATTACAGCAGAAAAAGGCATTTATGCATGTTGACATTTACCTCCACTTCGTCCTGAACTGGTAACTTTAACGCTATCGTTAGTTAACAAGCTAACGCTAGCTAACAAGCTAACGCAAGCCAACTTTTGTTGTTCACAGGCAAACACATTACGTTAGCGTTAAACCAAATTAAACTTTGCTCATTTTAAACTTTAGCTTTAATTAAAAGGTAACAAAGCCCAAGTTGGACAGGATTTAGCCCTGTTTAAAGTGAGCTAAATTAGCTTGCGCAAGCTAGACGTAGCTGGCGTGTAAATATGAGCAATATCTGCCGGCCAGCAAATCTTCGGATAATATCAGCAAATAAAGCTAGATAAGTAGGTAACTTGTGTTATGGAAGTACGTTTTCACTGAATAGACAAGGTAACTGCATAAATAAAGCATATAGGAGCATACTTACAGTCAGCTTTCAGACGCCACTGTTTCGTCTTCCATTCAGCTGCACTTAAAACTAGAAAACTGAAGAAGCCGTGAGAATTTCCAGAAGTCGAACGTTCCTCTTCTACGGCTGATGCTGCTTTCCTACAGTATTTACGCTGGTTACGTATGTAACCGTGGTTCTATGAAGGAATGGAAGACCGCCAGAGGCAGTCGAAGACTAGTGGAATTCCCCATGCGCCTGCGCATTGGTCGAGAACGTATAATAATTTTGTCATCACGTGACCATGCCACCGCGAAATACAGTATAAATAGTAAAGACGCGGGCATGACGGTCTCAATGGACATTCTCGCCTACCCGAGTGACCAGAGACTCTGGCGGTCTTCCATTCCTTCATAGAACCACGGTTACATACGTAACCAGCGTTCTATTTCAGTCATTCCAGACCGCCAGAGGCAGTCGAAGACTAGTGGAAGACGTATACGCACCTGTCACGAGGGAGACCCCTCACAAAGAGGAAAAACAGCACGAAGCACAGCCACATTCGTCAGTGGGGGAGACGCCACATTCAGACGATAGAACCTAGTAAACGTACTAGGAGAAGACCATGTAGCAGCTGAACAGATGTCAGACAAGGGAGCACCACCCAATGCGGCCCAGGATGTAGCCACAGCACGAGTAGAGTGCCCTCTAAGGGGCGCAGGAGCAGCCTGTCCCTGACGCTGATACGAAACAGAAATGGTCTCTGTGACCCAATGAGAAAGCCTTTGCTTGGAAATAGCCGCACCACGGTTTTTTCCACCAAAGCAAACAAACAGCTGATCAGACGTCCGCCAGGGCGACGTAACAGACATATAGCGCTTCAAGGCACGAACGGGACACAAAGCCCCAGCGCTTTCAGATGCTGGATTGAAAACAGCTAAAGAAAAAGGCCTATTCACAAACTGAGGCAACATAACCTTAGGAAGGAAGGCAGGATTAGGCCACAAGGTCACAGAACGGTCCTCAGGGCCCCAGCGCATGCACTGAGGGCTAACAGACAGGGCATGAATTTCACAGACCCGTCTCGCAGACGTTATGGCCAACAAAAAGGCAGTTTTATACGACAGCCATTTAACATCACATGTTTCCAGCGGCTCAAACGGAGCTTCGCACAGGGCATTCAAGACAAGGGGCAGATCCCATTGTGGACATTTCAAACGGCTAGGCGGACGAAGACGAAAAGCACCTTTAAGAAAGGCCGTAACGAGCCTGTGCGCACCCACAGATACACCTCCAATCAGATCATGATGAGCCGCAATAGCAGCTACATAAACCTTAAGTGTGGCCGGGGACCTACCAGAGTCCAGTAAGCTCTGAAGATAGTCAAGCAATCGAGGCACTGGACATGATTGCGGGACCAAAGATCTCTCTGAACACCACGCAGAAAAAAGTTTCCACCGGTTACTGTACAAGCTGCGCGTTGACGGAGCACGGGCATTCATAATAGTGTTCCGAACCCCTTGCGAACAGTCCACAAGCTGTCGGCCCGCCCCAGCGGCCATACCCACAGATTCAACCTCTCTGGGTGGGGATGCCAGAGCGTCCCCTGTATTTGGGACAGGAGATCCCGTCTGCCCGGCAGGGGACAGGGCTGGGCTGCCAGAAGCGATAGCAGCAGAGGGAACCACGGTTTGGATGGCTGGTGAGGGGCAATCAACAAGACCCGACAGTCTGTCTCCTGGATGCGGCTCAGAGTCATCCAGATGAGGGACAGAGGGGGGAATGCATAAAGCAGGCAATTGGGCCAATCGTGGGCCAGAGCATCTTGGCCCAGGGACCCTGGCTCGGTCATCTCCGAGTACCAAGATGGGCACTGTGACGACTGCTGGGTAGCGAACAGGTCTACCTCTGCAGTTCCGTACGTCCTCCACAACATCTGAGCTACTTCTGTGTTGAGACACCAATCCCCCGCACGCAGAATTCTCCGAGAGAGGGCGTCTGCCGTGCAGTTTGTAATCCCCGGGATGTGCGCTGCTCTGAGGGACAGCAGATGCTTGTCCGCCCAGATGAGAAGCTTCTGTGTCAGGGCTAGGCACTGTCCAGACCGTGTTCCCCCCTGATGGTTGATAAAGAACACCACCGAAGTGTTGTCGGTCCGAATTAACACATGCCTCCCCTCCAGGCTGTCCTTGAAATGACGTAGTGTCAGCCACACAGCCAGCAGCTCCAACAGATTTATGTGCCGAGAGCGGAGCTCCGGTTCCCAGCTGCCCTGTACACCCTGGTGATTCCAGAGGCCCCCCCATCCCGTCAAGGAAGCGTCTGTCGTCACCACTTCCCGCCGTGCTGGCGGGGGCCCTAGAGGCACACCGCCTGACAGCAGATGCCCTTGCTGCCATGGTAGTAGTGCCCTCGCACAAACCAACGAAATGCGCACAAGGCTGTACCTGTGGCGGACTGGGCAGAGGCGCTTGGACTGCAGCCAGCGCTGAAAAGGACGCAGATGCAGGAGACCAAGCCGCACAACTGATGTTGCGGCAGCCAGAAGCCCTGCAAGACGAAGCAGTGTCAGATGAGGCAAGTGCTGGCCCCTGCGGACCAATGCAAGGGTGCCTCTGATGGCGCGCTGTCTGGTTGAAGTGAGAGAGGCTAACATTCGTCTGGAGTCTAGGTTCATACCGATAAACTCGATCGACTGAGAGGGAGTGAGAGAGCTCTTCGTCCAATTGACGGTAAAGCCCAAGGCTGTCACATGACTCAACAGCTGACGAGTATTGGTTGCCACCTGCATTGGAGAGCGTGCAATCAGCAGCCAGTCGTCGAGATACGGCAACACCAGCAGCCCTTGGCGCTGCAAGGGGTCCAGGGCGATCTGCACACACCGTGTGAAGACACGGGGAGCGAGAGAGAGGCCAAATGGAAGGACGCAATATTGGTACACCCTCCCTTGAAAGGCGAACCTGAGGAAGCGCCGGTGATCCCGGGCGATGGGCACATGAAAATACGCGTCCTTGAGGTCCACTGAAGTGAACCATGCGTGAGGTGTAACTGCCTGGATGACATCCTTGATGCGCAGCATGCGAAAAGGTAGATGTTTGAGATGACGGTTCAGTGCCCTCAAGTCCAGAATGGGCCTGAACCCGCCATCCTTCTTCTTCACAAGGAAGTAGGTTGAGTAGAGCCCGGATTGGCAATCCTGAGGATCTACATGTTCTATTGCGCCCTTGCGCAAAAGCTCGAGAATCTCTAGTTGAAGAGCATGTGTCTGACCGGGGTTGCGGACCACTGTGGGCCTCACAGTGGAATGAAGAGGGGGTCGACGGCGGAACTGGAGGCGATATCCCTCCGAAAGTGTTTGCAGGAGCCAGCGATTGGAGGTGATGTCTCTCCAGCGGCTGAGTTGGGCCACTGCAAAACGTCCCGCCGTCGACCCGGGAGAGTCAGCGTCGTGGGGCAGTGGTTTTGGCACCTTTGGGGGGGCGCTGACGAAACGGAACCCCAGGGGGCCTGAAGTGTTGTGGCCCCTGTCGACTGAATGGCTGCCCAAGATCCGGAGCATGTCCCCGGGGAGCAGGGGGACGAGGCTGAGCAGGGCGTGGAGGCGGGGCACGATAAGGTGCAGCCTGCTGGCGAGTGGTGAAGTCCCGACGCCGTGGTTGAGGAGCCTGTGTGGGGCGCCTAAAGACAGGCTGGGGGCCAATGAGACGATTTCGGGTCTCAGAAACCAGCATACGGCGCTCAAGGGCTTCTTGAGCCGCAGGTCCAAAGATCTGCCCTGGAAGTAAGGGCAAAGCCCTCAAGCTGTTGCGACAGGGCTCTGGAAGTGGGGATTGTGCCAACCACACCTGCCTTCTTGCCTGTACTAAAAGACCCAAGGCTCGCCCACAGTCAGTGGCGATGGCACCAAGAGCCTGAAGAGAGGCGTTCATCAATTCAATCACTGTGGTATCAGCAGTGGATGCGAGAGAAGTATGCAAGGCAAGTAACAGATGAGCTAGAGAGTTACCAACTCTGCCCAGAGACGCTGTAGCACTGTAAGTTCTACCCAGGAGGTCGTCTGTGCGGCGGCATTCTGGGTTTGGGCAGCGGATGACCTGTCGCAGGGCTTCATCTGGTGAGATGATCAAAGAAGCAACGCAGGGCTCTACAGTGGGCATCCGCCCAAGCCCAATACTGTCAGGCTCCACCATCGCTGCTAATGCACGAATCGTACGGTCAGGCCTGGAAGCCATAGCCGTGCCGAATGCCTCAGTGAGGACTCCAGTGAAGTCAGGACAATGTGGCATGCGGAGCTCATCAGAGGCCCCTGCAGGACGACGCAAAAGATTAGAACTTCCTGGTGCAGCTTGTGGGATATCCAACTCAAGGCGGGCCAGGGCAACCTTAAGCGTATTTTGAATGGGTAATGCTGAAGCGTTTGACGCTGAAGCAGTGCTCTGAGATTCTGAGCCACTCCCACTGAGAGAGTGAGTAGAAGGGGGACGCCTCTCCTCACCACCAGCTGCCAGCTCCTCCTCACCATAAACACTAGCTGAGTCAGCAGCGAACAAGGACTCAGAAGCAGCAACCGATAAGGCATCTGCATCACGCTCAATGAATGAGGCCACACTGCGTTGTGGCAGGGCAGAAGGTGAAACAATCACCCCACTGGCCTGCAACCTTTCAGCAGGAGCCGGACAGGCAGTCAGCAAGGCCTGCAACTGCTCAACAGTAGAAGACAGCTCAGCTAATTTGCGAGCCATGTCAGGGGATGAGCTTTTCTTCCTAGCTTTGCCACCGCGTGGCTCAGCAGCCTTTCTCTTCCTATCATCAGCACTCACCCCCGAGGGGGGGAGAGTCGCATCAGAATCTGCAGTCAGTCCGGCCAGCCGCAGGCGCCGCACTTCCAAAGGCATCATGCTACAGGCTGGGCAGGGGTTAGCCAGTGCCTCACGCAAGTGGTCGATACCCAAACACGATGGGCAACAGTCATGGCCATCCAACACATTCATGGCGGCATGACATTGGACACACCAGACAGACTCCATGGTGTGGTAATTAGATCAGTCAGTGAGCAGCTATCAGGTATAGCACCACTGAAGTACGAGCAGCAGCTCAATATGCTCGTCCAACTGAGCGGAGCCGGTCAGACACGGGCGCTCAGCGAGCTTGGTAGTAACGTTACCAGCAGGCTACTTACCGTAACAATTAACGCAGGAAAACGTGATCCAAGGAAGCCAACCTAACACAGGCGATCCAGACAAGCTCCCGCAGAGCAAACACAACGCTGTCGGGAGAGGTGTCTAGCCACAAGCAATCACGAGCGAACCGGTAGTATCACGGTTGCTCAGTGCTCAGGCAACTGTGAGTGGAGCCGGTCAGCACACGGACACTCACGATACAGTTGGCTAAATTCACACACAAGAGTGGAATTAGCAGCCGCACAACAAGCTCTTAGAAAGCAACAAGAGTGGATACGGTACAAATGTCAGGTTACCTCGTAACCGAGCTAGTTAACTAACAAGGCTAGTGCCTAAAAATAACAAGAGTGGAGCCGGTAACGGACACTCAAAGAAAAATACCAAGTTACCTCGTAACTGGAGCTAGTTAACGTAACAAAAAATAAACAAATGAGTGAGTGGAGCCGATCAAACACGGACACTCAACTCAGCACTCACGTTTGGAGTTTGAATCCAATCCGGAGATATAATCCAATCGAGACACAGCCAATGAGGGCAAAAAACTGCTACTCCGTATAGCTGCACAAGTCTCAGTAATCCAGTTCAGTAATCCAAGAAATCTCAAGACCAGGCGAGAATGGGAAAAAGACCGTCATGCCCGCGTCTTTACTATTTATACTGTATTTCGCGGTGGCATGGTCACGTGATGACAAAATTATTATACGTTCTCGACCAATGCGCAGGCGCATGGGGAATTCCACTAGTCTTCGACTGCCTCTGGCGGTCTGGAATGACTGAAATAGAACTGTTTATGCTCAACAACACACAGTCTTACAGTAATACAGTATTTCCACAGTAGTTGACTGTGTTGTGGAAAAACAGTAGCATGCTGTTGCAAAATTGCTGTTAATTAACAGCAATTTTTTACAGTGTACGCACACATTCAACCATAAACCCACTCAACACAAACATACAAACACACCTAAATATTTAAGTGATTATTACAATGATTATATTTATACTTGCAATAGTTACATAATAGCAATATGTTGTATTATAAAGAACACAAATGAGTTATTATCATATTATTATTTTTATTATTGCTTGTTTGTTATTATTTGTGTTATTGTTTGTTCTTTTACTATTGTTTGTATGTTTGTTTGTTACTGTTTGCTATTTATTGCTTGTGTTGCTAATGTTGTTGTTGTGTACCTGTCATGATTTTCTATCAATTGTATACATTATTTTGTAAAATAATCTGGATTAAAGCTCTAAGTAAATACTGGCAGACGATAACAAAAGTAAAACAATTCATAATCAGGTGCAGAATCTTCATTATATGGGCACATGTAAGTGTAAGAAACTCTAAAAGATGTGTCCACCATTAGAAGAAACAGGGCTGTACACATTCTGTCTCTGAAATACAGTATGTAGGTCAGTGAAAAAGGGCTGTCCTTGATGAGCAGACGAGACTCACTGGTGATGACATGCAGTCGATAGCGCGTTGTGAATCTCTCAGACTCATAATGTAACCCAATCAGGTTGTGGGGATGGGGGTCATCATCACCATCTCATCTCACCTGGTTAGAGCACTCCAGGAGGGCAGGCTTGATTAAAGGAAGAGGGACCTCTCCTGGACTGGACCTCACCAAGGACTTCTGGATGATTGACACCTGACGCAAAGACCTCCAGTGGTGGGGGGGAAGTGGGACAGGTTTGGGGGTGAAGGCCAACTCCTGCCCCTGCGCGCCCCACTCTCTTTAACCCCATGCTGAGGGAGCAGGGCAACACACACATCCTAGAGGACATGGATGAGTGGAGGTCACTGGGATAGAAAGTGAATCCAGAACCCAGGCTGGCGTGGACAACAGGATTAAAGATGAAACGGTCTGGGTGTCCTCTAAAAGGGTTCCAGAGGGGGAGAGAGACAGAGAGAGAGAAAAAGAGAGATAGAGAGTGAGAGTGAGAAAGAGGGAGAGCTCTATGTATCAAGCCATCGGTACGAACCTTTCAGCACCTCAATCTCTGCTGTTTCCCAAACAATAATATCTGATCACAGCATGTACTGTATGTATCCAATATCAAAGAACTATATAATCTAACCTCTGCAGATGGGCAGTTACATTGAAAAACAATATGCACAGGAGATTCTGTGATCCGTTTCCCCAAGCCAGAACAACCAATCAAATACAATAACATGGAAGACATATTCAAGTCCTCTTGATCGATTTAGCATTCATTAAGCAATATGTCACGAGTGAGAGTGGGGTTGGTAAGGATACACCCATGGCTGTGGCTCAATTGTAAGCACAAGGCTGGCGGCCGAGTGCTGCAGAAGGTAACCAGAGCCTTGGATATTTAATTTACCAAGCCCACGATCACAAGGTCCATATGGCTTTTACACACAAGCTCTACATCGACTAATAAAGTTTGTACAAGTTGGCCAATGGCCAAATCACAGCCATGGGTATGTGCTTACCACATGATCTGATTTTAGCATATTGTCGTTGGTCCTGGACCATCATATGGAACGTCAGTCCAGGACGACATCTTTGCAATCGCACTGCTGTAGCTGTGCAACTTGGAGAAAAGTCACAGAAAAACCTTGCTCATGCATACACCAAAACTCTTTGGCTCTGCTCACACATGCATGAACAATATTTGTTTAATACAATATGACATCAAATGGGTTGGCATCATAGGACCAGTGAGATATTATTAGCCAATTTATGTTCAGTTGACATCCCAGGAAAAGCAGAAGGAGCATGGAGGAACAGTGGTAGTGTCACTGTCCTAGGAACCGCATCCTTCTCTTTATACTCTCAAACATGGGCATCTCTGGATCTGCTCTCTCCTGGTTTGAATCCTACCTCACAGGATGCTTGTTTAATGTATCATGGCTTGGACAACTGTCCGCACCTCACTTTCTCATCACAGGGGTGCACCTCACAGGGGTCCCCCAGGGCTCAGTGCTCAGCCCCTTTTTCTTTGCTATTTACACCACCTCCTTGAGACAGATCATCCGTTCACATGGCTTCTCATATCACTGCTATGCATATGACACACAGCTCTATCTGTCCTTTCCACCTGATGACCCTTTGGTCTCGACATGGATCTCAGATTGCCTCTGAGACATATCAACATGGATTAAGGCACACCTCCAGCTAAACCTCTAAAACCTGAATTGCAGGGTCTCCAGCCAAACCTACATCATGACATCAGCATCAACACTGACTCCTTGTCAGTTGCACCTACCAGGACTGCATGATATTTAGGAGTCGTCCTCGACAACCAACTAACCTTCTCCGATCATGTGGCCTCGGTAGCCCAGTCGTGCCATTATGCACTCTACAACATACGGAAAATCAGGACTTACTTGACTCAAGATGCTAGTGAAACCCCTTCAGATGATCCAGAATGCAGCGGCGTGCTTGGTCTAAAACCAACCCAAAAGGGTGCATGTCACCCCATTGCTCATCCAACTACTGGCTACCACTGGCCGCCTGAATCAAATTCAAGATACTAACGCTTGCTTACAAAGTACTCTCTGGCTCTGCTCCCACCTACTTGAATGCCCTCATACAGGCATGTTACTATGACCATTGCGCTCCTCAGGCAAACAACGTCTAGCTCTACCACCAGCAAGCTCAGGCCGTTCCAAACTTTTTTCATCTGTTGTTCCTCGTTGGCGGAATGCACTACCAGTTCCTACTAGAGTAGGGACATCCTTCTCCACCTTTAAAAAACTTCTGAAGACCCAGCTCTTCAGAGAACATCTCCTCTCACTACTTACAGTACATCTAATCTTGCTGATCCTTGACTTACCACCTAATTGTGCCTGTTGAGGTGTCCACGATCATGGCAACCTTGACAGGAACAAGCAGGAGGCGCTCATTCCCAGCTGCACTCCCCCTGCGGACAATTGCTCTCATTGATGCACTTATTCCTATTGCATTCGACCTTTTCAATTTTTATTTTTTATTCTTTTTTTTCCCCAGAATTGTTGCTAGAATTGCTTTAAAAAAATTTTACCATGTTGTAAGTCGATTTTGTTTAAAAAAAAAAAAAAAAAAAAACGCAGCCAAATGTACGAATCCAATGTAGTGCACATTGTGTATGACTAAGCATGCCATTTATCCAGTGTTTCTAGAGACTGTAAAATTCAGTTTTAGACAGGAGTCACTTCAGATTTACCTCTGGGGCCAGGCAGACTAGAGAAAAATGCACTAATTTTCAGTAAAGTAATTCCAGAATTTTACTGTGCAATCTAGAACTTCCATTAACTGTCATGACAACATTAACATGCCCCCCAAAGAGAGATCTCTGTCAGAGAGGGTTTGAATATTTCATGGAAAATATTAGCACATTTTGAATTTGATGCCAGCAATAAAACTCAAAAAAGTTAAGACAGAGGCAACAAAAGGTTGGAAAAGCAAAGCACTTATGCTCCCCCAGTCTCCAACCATCTCAGCATCCTGTCTACTCACAATCACAACATAGCATGAGGTCAAAGTTGTTTATTTTTCATATTCCTGTAACTTGGCACTTGTTACAGGAATATGAAACCACCCATTTCCTTCACCCTCTCTACTTAATGTCCATTAGTGCAATTGTTGGTGCTTATATGGGGGTCCTCAGTTTTTGGACTGGTACTTTCAAAACTGGATGTCTTAGCGACCATTAGAGTTTTTGATAATGCTTTTATATCTGAAAATGTTCAGAGATCCAAACTGTACTACTGTGGCCTACACATTCTTTTGAATAATTAATCATTCTTTCTTTTTTTATGTACTTATTAGTAATAACAGGAGCACAAGTGCTTAAAAAAAAACTGCCATGCAAAGCGGCTCAACAGAAGCTGTTCATTATGGATGCTTATACCTGGTTGCTATGCTTACATTTACATCTGGAATGGCCAAGCTGGTGTTTTAGGAAGAATGTGGTATCGGGGTAACAGCTGAGGCAAAAATAAGCATTTCTATGGGAACAAAACTGCATATTTGTGAACATGTACATTATTGTAATGGAGAATAATGGGGGGAAATGTAATGATAATGTCATTGACCCCCAGAGGTCAGATACAAAATGGCTCCACGTCTAAAATTAAACCTTAAAGCGTGTAGATTATATGTGGAAACGTTCATGCTTTAGTCATAAGAGGCACAATTGTTACATTCAATTGTAATTCAACTAGAGAAGTATTTTTTGTTCTGATACTAGTCCAATTTCAATCTCAAGCTACCATTAGATTGGTTGTTTTTGAAGTGTTATAATGACCAGTCACCCAAGGCGGAAGCTCTTGATGGAGCTGTCGTACCCCACCCAGGTCACTGATGGGGATGCCTGGCCTGCCAGAAGCTGCTGGTACATACAGCTACAATGGGGGTCTCAAGATCAGCTGCTGGCTTGACCATGGCTCACCATAAAACTGATGCTGCGGTGTCATTCAGCAAAAATGCTCTTGAAAAAAGACTAGAACCTGAACCAGAAATGAAACATTTTTTTGTGGTTTTATATATGCTTTTATGTTCCCTCTATCTTCTGGTTGAATGCTAATAAAGCCATTAAGAAATAAACATATGGTCATCATAACATTGATTGCACTACTACACAGTACTACCTAGATAGAAAAACATTAAGCAACAGGTATTTTCTGTGTTCTGTGGTTGGGCAAATACAATAGGCCTACTGTAGGCTATACGCATAAACAAGAGAGCAGCAATGATATAACATCACATTTAGCAGTTATTGAACAAGAAAATTGAGTAAATGGAGTAGCTAGGGTTCAATTTAGCATGTGATGAATAGATAAGCAAGAAAGCTAACAAAATATTGTGTGCATAAGCACATAGGCCTATAACTTCTTAGTATGATGCTGCGTTGCTTAGCAACAGCAAACACCAAGACTAAAATTGGAGCTATCTTTTGGGGCAGAGGATGAACAAAGAAAAATCTAAGATCAAAAACACAATTTGATATCTTTTAACTTGATTAACTGGAAGTAGAACGTTGTGTAATATGGCATTCATGATCATGGGGTTGGTAAAGGATACACCATGGTTGTGGCTACCTGCAGCACTTGGCCTCGGCTTTGTGCCAATTGCCAAACCACAGTCATGGGTAGGCCTACATCCTTCCTAATCCCACTCTCACTTGTGCCATATTGCTTAAATACCCCTGCAGGGGAACTGCATACAGGCTAGTTTAACTGCTATGGCAAACTTAACCAGACAGAATGAACAAAAGAAAGAATACAAAAACACCATGCTGTGTGTTTCTTTCCTTCATCCATTTATTGAATTTATTGAGTTGCAAACATAAAGAAACGGAAGTGTGATGTACGAAATACCCCATCAAAGAGAGTCAGTCGATTGTCCATGTAAGGCATTCATCATACGAACTCTCTTGACCGCTGTTTCAATATAACGTGGCCAAGAAAGAGGTTGCTGGGAGACACAGACATGGGGGAGCGTTTTACTCTGCTTCTTCCCTGAGACTACAGTATGTTTGACCCACGTGCGCAGGAAGGACGAGACACTAGACAAAGAAAAATAGCTTCATGCCTTCAAATGAAGAAAAGGACAATGTGTTAAACAACAGGCGACCTCCCAAAAGCATGTTCGTGCGAGAGCTCTCTGAGCAGAATTGTCTGTCGTGCGGCGCAGCTCGGAAGACTTGCCAGGGGCTTGTGCTTATGGATTTGCGTGTCCCAGCCACTATCTCTCCACACATTCTGTTCTGCTGTGTCACGTCGTGTTTTTGTCACATTCTGTTTTCTTATGCTATAAGGCCTACTGCAGCGTGAGATGAATTGTGTTTTAATTTGAGGATGGACTCTAATCTTGTGTTATTTCATGTCATGTCCTGTTGTATTGTTTTCCCTGATCTGTCTTGTAGCTAAATTAGAAAATAATAGTTTTGAATTGAAGAGAATATAATGGAATCATTTTGGTACACCAAAGTGAATACAACTTTGAGTACAGAGACAAGAGCAATTAATTTGAACATACGAGTACCCACAGTTAAATTAAAACGACTGAATACGTCTATGTTTGATAAGTAAAATATTCTGTACCACTCTTTGTTTGCATGTGTTGTGTGCTCAGTGGGCATCTGGCTATATGATGGAACTCATGAAGTACACAAGTGTGTACAGGACTCCTAATAACGTGCTCTAATGCGCAATACCCTCTAAACAAACACGGGCAGATTTGAGGTTTACTTTGTCTCAGAGCCAAATCAAAGATGATATTGCTTTGGGAAAAACACATAGATGTGCACAACGCAAACATTCTCTCTCTCTCTCTCTCTCTCACACACACACACACACACACACACGCACACACACACACACACACACAGTAATGTGTGCAAGCGAATACACACAAACACATACTGTAGGCATCAGATACAGATGGAAAATGTGCATAACAACTCATGTCTTCACAATTTTTATAAAACACTGAAGTAATGACTTAATCATTTATAATGTTGGTAGAAACACACACACACACACACACACACACACACACACACACACACACACACACACAGCAGGAGGAGAGAGAGAGAGGCTGCATGTCTTTCCATGAAGTGCAGACGATAAACCAATGATGGGTCAAGGGATTTGGTGTTCTTATACAAGCAAACATGGGCATTACTGTGAAATGCCAGTGATTCTACAGGATCCATGAGACCTATACAAAACAGCCATCTGTAAACCAAGCCTTGACGCCTTGACACAGAGACACAGTCAGTCACAGCTTGTCCCATGCCCAAAATGCAGAAACAGGGATAACAAAATTAGTTTTGCAATTTGCATTATTTGATATTGTTGCAAAAGGTTAGGCAATCCAGTGGGTTCTAAAAGTCTAAAGCCATTAAGCAGACGTGCGGTTTCAGCTATCTTTGTTGTTTTTATGTGGTGCTTTGAGGCACTGTGGTTTTTCAGAGAACATATTCATGAGTGACGGAGAAAAACAACAGATAGGGAGGTGACGCCATTCCTCCTTTGCGTGTGTCCCCGAGCCAAAAAAAAGGCATTTTGTCCTACACTGCACTATAGCACCAAATAAATTTCCTCCCGCAAGAGTTCCAGTTTCTCTGAGAATTTATTTTTACACTCTAAAACGGTCACATTTGTGGTTTCTCGTTCATTTAACAACGTGAAAGTGAACACAAGACAGAAAGAGCATGGTTTCATACAGGTCATCCCCCTACAAGTGCATGTCAATCTAAAAAAAACGAGGATAATTGATAGGTTTCAATTACATAGCCATTGTAAGATTAACTAATAATAGTAGAAAATAACTGGTTGTAGCATATGTCACCTCCCCTTAAATATGATATGATCCAGTTTGAGTCATGACCTAGCACAAATTCAAATACATGCACATGCACATACAATATTTAATGCAACAAAATTACCCCCAAAAATTCAGATCGAAAAAAAAAAAAAACTTGAGACAGCGGTCACCATCTCCTACAATTACTTAGCAGGCCGAACAGTGCAGCACTTGAAGAACAAGAGTACACGTCTATCCCAGACATTGTAGATACTCCATTTAAGTCCAAACAATAAGCATATGTGTAGAATACAAAACTTACCATCTGAGGTTCTCCAGCACACTTGGGCAAAGGAGAGCAGCATATAATCACTTGATTGACTGAATGGCCCAGCTGGTAAAGACATGAACAGGTTTGTGGTCCAGAAGGAGTTGGTGTTACTGGTTGTAGGACAGCAGCACTACTTGAAAGCCTCTCTCTCCTGTCACCTCAATAGAGGCTTGCTCAAGCACTCATGTCATGCAGAAAAAGTCAAACAATGAATGCATAGTATCTGCATAGTAGGCAAAAAGGAAACAATCATGCCAACAGGTGAAAACTGACATTTCAAATCATACATATTACACATATGAAGGACATAAAATAAAGGAAAGGAGCAAAAAATGCAGACAAACAAACAAACGAGAAAATAGTGTCTGACATATGTATTCATATTAAATTAAAGCTTGGTACTGGATGGCAAAAGAAGATAAGAAGATATTATTATTATCATTCAGCTGTAACAGTTTCACTGTCTGTGCTTGTTTCCTGAGCAGTAAATTGCTGACATCTATACAACCTTCCCAATCACCATGACATCTCCAGACAGAAGCCCTTCATTAACGCAGCTTCTGAAACTGGCCACTGAGTCTATGTAAGCCAAGTGTCAGGAAATGAACTGCGTACACTGTTTTGCTGTCCTGCTTTAGCGTTTACCAAACGACCCTTGAGGGCGCGTGCAAAACTATCTGACACAATTAAAGTTTCAAATGTTAGTAAATGAAGGTTAGTGGGTCACACTGCTTCCTTCATAATGTTGTGATGTAACAGTGCCACAGTTGTAGCCAAAATGAAGGCCGACCAAGTGCCTCATGTAATCCTGTGACCTCTTGCTATTTTCAAGCACTCAACGACCACTCTCAAGGACATCCTGTGTCAATACAACCAGTGTAACGTATCGGCAATACACTCCTTTTTCTGAAAATACTGAAAAGGAGGTGTTTACAAACTGTGACCAAATACTGTGTTCTTGTTTAACTCACAATGATGTGATAATTACAGTTGTTAGCTTTAGGAAGCCTTTGTTAAGTGTAGAATGCACACAAATTACTTGTTTTGAGTGTCAACAAAAAGAGTAACGTGTTGAAAAGGCTTTTTATTGGCTAAAGAGGAAATGTATTGAATAGGCAACTGAGTGAACAAAACATTTCAAATATGTCCACTTTCAATTACGTATTGACATTTACGTATTGACAGTTGTGCCATTGTTCATTGTATAGAATAATAAGTATGGATTTTAACCCAAACAAATAAAAATAGAGGCGTTTATGAAACGGTTCACAGGAGCTGGACAGGGACAAGTGGATGTCTGTGATTATTCCTTATGATCTATACATCATATCTGACATTCTAGGGGGCTATACCATGAAATAAGGTCACAGCTTATGAAGGTAGCAGGAGCACTACTCTTTAAAGAACATGTTACATTTTACACCACGGATACTCGATATATTCTTAGAGATCAGTGATAGCTCCTGAAGTTACCTGCATAAGCCAGTAACCTGACTACATACTACAGCCCCAAGATGAACATCTAAAGGCTGACCACTCTTCTCGGCCCATTAACTGTATCCTCTCTGATAGCCTCACACCTCCTCTTTAAACCCATTAACACTTACAAACTTGCTTTCCCTGATACCTGACGGCTGTCTTGGATGCATATAGAGACTCACATTGACACAGAGTGACTCTCTACTGCCTGTTTTGCACAAATGCCTGACCCAGCCACATACCGTTAAAGGGAGACCACTTACAGCAGCAGCAACCCTGACCTTTGATTAAGCAGCCCCGTGATGTCTCACCCAGGCCCTCAGGATCTCTGACTCACTGCATAGATTTAATAATATTATGACGAAGGGGACCTTGTCGTTCAATTCATTTCCAGAGGTGACTGAGTTGGAACCCATGCCACAGATGGAAATGCGCAGGGACTATTAAAGCAACACTAAAGAGTCTTTCGTACCTTAAAATAATGTTTCCAAAACCATTTCAGCGGTTCATCAACTCATAACAGGGTGAATGGCACTTCTGCTTTCACTTTGCGGCCCTCTATTGGCTATAACCGCACTATGTAACTTTATGAGGTGGGGTAGTGTATCTGTAGTTTGATGAAATGAGACATCAGAAACGACAAATTTGACTTGCTTCCATGTCGCAATACTGTACATCATACTTTCATAAAATCATGCAACATATTCTACCTTGTCTGTTATTTGCTGGATAAACAAATGGCGTGTGTGCGACAGAGGTAAAGTGCTTTAGTGTTGCTTTAAGAAGGCACGGTGGTATGGCTGGAGGAACGCTCCTCTCTCCCAGGTCTCTGCAGGGGTGCTTGGGCTGTTGTTCACAGTAACTTGAACTTTTTCAGACAGCGGCAGAAGTGGGAGAGCCTGTGGCAGTTTATAAATGCCCAATAAAGCCTGGTTAAGCATAGCCTAAACACACTGTACGCTTAGCTCAACTCCAGCAGGCAGCACAAGGAAGCGTGCTAATTTAAAGACAACATAACCTCCCGTCCTTCTGCAGTCAGGAAATCGCACTGCGCTCGCTGCTGACAAAAATGGGGCACTGGCCATGCTTTAACTGTGATTCATCTTACACTTTTGACAATCAGGCAAACTCGAGTTCCATGGATTTCGAGTTTTTGCCCTGAAGGGTTCATTCCAAAGTAGTGATGTGTCAGATTTGGTCTATGGCACAATGGTAATAATTTCAAGCTGCGGTAAACAAGAGCACCCAGCAGATTTGTAAAATGTGACCTTAAGTTCATACTTTAATCAAGATCCTTATCTGGCCTTCCTCTCCATGTATAAATGAACCGACTATGCAAACAAACGTCTTTCTCTCTTTTACACACACACACACACACACACACACACACACACACACACACACACACACACACACACACACACACTTAAATTCACAGTCCCCTATCAGGCACATTCTCCTCTGTGCTTCCTTGTTTACTCATGACGTTTGTGTTTGTCAAAATATAGAACTCAATAACCACTAAAAGCCAGGACATTTGACTGTTACGGTTGACAAATGAGAGAAATGATGTCAATAGGTTTAGAAATACCACATCACCCTGCTTTATTCAAAGAACACTGTAGCATTCACTCATGCACACTCACGTACACACACACACACACTTGAATGCCTTTAGCAACACTAACAAGACAAATAAGATTATGTATGTGAGTGCATTTGTGCAACTCAATCATATGATAATGTGTGAAAAAAAGACAAGCAACATGAGGAAATGAGGCCATCTATGCAAGGCTGGCAAAAAAAAAAAAAAAAAAAACGCAACACAGATGGCCGGAATTTGACACATCCTTCGGTCTTTCATGTAAACGCCTCAGGTTTCAATCATGTCAAAAGAAAAAAGAGAGAGACCACGGCATCTTAGCCTTTCCTCCAGAGCACCATCATCATCAGGGGACACTTAATAGATGTAGACATGTCTGTGAAAGCCTAAGAGTACGCGTCTGCCACACAGTTCCAATGAGACAGACATAATCTAAGATTCATCATTCACATTAAAAAAAAGAATGCAATTCATTATTTCCGTCTCGACCTTCTCAAAGTAAATGGTAACACTAAAGCAAAGGGACTACATTAAAGGTGACATAGAATGTAAATTATTTTTGTCTTGGTTTTGAGGTTGTGCATAACCAAAGAGCTATCATGAACATGAGGCACGGTTGAGCCATCCTCCATACGAAAATCTTGAACTTAAAAATAGCCACTAAAAAATGGGCAAATTAGAACAAAGCCTACTGGTGATGTAAAATATTGCAAAGCCATTGAAATTCAATTAGGGTTGCCAAAGAGGGCGCCATTTAATCAAATGGACCATTTCAATACCCAGCCTAAATACAAGGTTTTAATTAGGCCTGTAAAATTACAATTAAGTTGAATTTTTATGATTCAAAGTTGAAAATATACTATTGTAACAGTAGAGAACACAGCACAATACTTGATTCATCCATTCTATGTCCTTTTTAAGATTCTAGAGGAACAGATCAGGCAGTCCTCTGAGCGACCAGCCCCAATAGGCGGCATTGGACCTTTAAAAAACACACAATGATCCATTTTAGAGTGGCCCTGCCAGAGTCCAGACCTCACTCCGTCAAATAAGTGAGCACAAGGCCAGCACACTAAACAGCACAACAAATCCCATATGAAAAAGAAATAGAAAAAACTTATACTGCCAGCAATGTGCTTTATATACAAAACTTGTATGATTAAAAGTGGCCCCTTTCTCGTTTTCCTCATACAATGTCATACAGTATATAGCCCTTACAGGTTACAAAGTTGTATATGTTTCAGGTTACACAGATTTACTAAGGATCTTATAATGGTCTTATATGGGACAAGCTTCCAACCCATATGGAAAAGGAATAGACAAATCATACACAATTTTACCATGTTTTATCTGAATCCTGATAGATTTTTATGACAGTGAAACCATTATAAGATCCTTAGTAAATCTGTGTAACCTGAAACATATAAAACTTTGTAACCTGTAAGGGCTATGACATTGTATGAGGAAAACCAGAAAGGGGCCACTTTCAAGAGTAAATCATACAAGTTTTGTATATAAAACACATTGCTGGCAGTACAAGTTTTTTCTATTTCTTTTTCATATGGGATAGATGTAAAAGCAAAACTCAAATGGTGGATTCTCCTTTCACTCGTGTTGTCCTCCAGCAGATTGCACCGAGTCTTGGCCACGTACTGTAGTACACAGGATTTAGTTTGAGTTTCAGGAAAAAGCTCTTTCCTGTTCTTTCAGGAACTGTAGGGAGCATCATCTCAGGTAGACCCCCGAGGCGCACTGCATTTGAAAAAGCTACCTTGTCATCGGGGGGTGCAACGCACTGAACATTTTCGTTACCTGAGGTAGCACATTCGCAGTCAAAGAGAGGCTCTCGTTTATCTAAAAGCACTTGCTCTTTCTGAGGACCCCATGCTGGGGTCAACATAATGTAGCCTACTTTACAAACAGTGCAGCCTCACAAAGCTTGTATGTCTGGGGGCAAACGTGGAAGAATCTGGAATACTTAATGTGTGTGGAGGAGGTATGGAGCAGGTCACATTGCATTGAGGAGGTATGGAGCAGGTCACATTGCATTGTAGGCAGGTTTTCTTTTCTTTCTTCTTAAAAAAAAAAAAAAAGATGTCTTAGGGTTGGCTGTAATTACAATTCACTGGGTGTATTCCAACAAGGAGTAACCCAGACTAATCTGAAAGCACATTTGAATTCGTTGTGACAGATCCGCCTGCTCACCCTCCCATTCAAGCTGATCTCCAAATCACCAAAAAACCCAGAAACCAATCACAACCGAACATGAATTGAGAATTGGTTTGGCGTCAGCTAGGCTACTTGTGGCATACAGCAGACTACTGACTGCAATGCAATGCAGTAATGTGTCCTAATCACACTGCTTAAACTAAGGATAACTGGTTGGGAGGCACTGAGTGCACAGACTAGCATAGAACCACACAGTCTATCGAAATCAGTCATATCCAAATCTCCACATGGTAAGCCATAGCAATAAAAAGTAATCCAAGAATAGAGTGGAATGTACTAGACACAGATACAAGAATGGACAATATGTTGGATTTTGCTCTAAGGCTTTCACTATGCCTCACATGAAGACGGTCAAAAGTCAAAAGAAATACCACTTGGTGGAAGATCAAGCTATTTCCTGTGCACACAGACACACGCACACGCAGGCTTTCTTCTTTTCTCTTTAAGAAAAACTGTTTGCTTTACCCTCAAGCTTCCAATCACATCTGCAATTAGTCAAACCTTCAGCCACGACATGGCATCTACACAAAGGCCCAATGGGACATGCCCATGTCTCACATTACATTACATTTGGCTGACACTTTTTAACCAAAGCAACTTCCAACCAGGGAATCAATCAAGGTTGAGTGTAATAAGGACAGGTTGATGTAGCTGTGTGCGCTTCTTCCATACAGTCACATCACAGGTCAGCTCTAGTCAGGTGATAAGCTCTAGAATTAGCAAATCTGGTCGTAGGTAGTGCTAGAGGATGAGATACTCTCTGAGAAGCTTCAGGATTTTTTTTTTTTAAGGTAGAGATGGACGCCCCAGCTTTGGTAGGAACTGGTAGATGGGATGAGAAAAGTTTGAAAGATACATACGGGTGGCAGAGCATAGACATCGTTCATCTGAGGAGCGCAACTGTCGGGAGGTAATATATGCCTGTATCTCACCTCTAAGCCATGGTTGATGAGGAGGGTCACAGCCTGTCTGGCCCGTCCATAACCACTCAGTTGATAAGAGGTGTAGATTACAAGACCTAGTTCCTTCTAGAGTGTCTCTGGACTGTTGTCATCTCGTCATCTGATCGTCTGTGCTGACCAGAGCTGTTGACCCTTCATGCTATGGCTGATTGGAGAAGAGTGCTTTTGATGTTCTTTTTGATTGCAGGTTGCGGGAACATGATTTGTCGCAGGGGTACCACAGTGTCTTTCCTGAACCATTTTCTGAAAGATATTACCCAGAGTAATATACACAGTAAAATATATGTTAGAGGTACTGTATGTATGTGCCCTACATATGGAATCCATTGCTTTGGTGTTGTGAGCAGGAGACAAAAAAATTATTCTGTACCAGCACGATTTAATTCTCTGCCAACAAGCATAACTGTAGATTAATTTATTTTGAACATGGTATTAACTTGTTCACAGCCTTCCCGACAGGTGATTGGAAAATAATGGATCTTAAAGTATTATAACTAAAGGCCTATAGGTTCTGTAGCCTTTCAGAGCTAAGCCTTAAGAGAGGCAACTTGAAGACTTTTGAATTACAGTTTAAACCTCATGACTGTGTCCCTAGGTCAGTTACAGAACTCCATGTTTGGGGATCAAAGAAAAGCAGACATAAGATTATTGGTGAGAATACACAATATCCTGTATTAACGCAACATCTGGAGACAAGAGAGTGTGGCTTAATGGTCTTAATTACTGTCATTGCGACAGTTTAAGTGGGCAAGGAGAGCTGTGTTCTTGAGGTACTGCGTCTGAATGGGTGTTGTGTGCGGCTCTGCCGCTTCAGGGGTCAAAGGGTGATTTACAGCCATAAACTTTTCCCATAGCCCAATCTGTATAAAGGGCTCTGCGAGCATGTGATGGAGTGTAAGAGGCTGGTGATTATCGTCCACGAGAGCATGACAACAATGTTTGGTTTGTTTTAACAAATGAAAATGAGATGGGTGTTTGTCTTTAAATTCCGCTCAAATCTGGAGCAGAGGATAGCAACTTTATTGCAAAAATACACATGAACTTTCTTTTTTTTTCTAGCACAGCATTTACAAACAACCTTTGAAATGGAAATCTGTCAAGCTTTTATATGGGCAAAGCTCATTCATTAGATTTAAAGGCTATTCATGTATGTACAAACATTTATATACATACTTCAACAGTCCCAGTATGCGATTGACCACCAACATTTTGGTACAGCTCAAGGACAAACTGGACCCAGTAGTCTGCTCATTGTCCTTAGGGGGGCAGTGTTTCTCAACCGGCTGTTCAGTACACATAGCAATATTCATAACCTCCTAATCAAAGGTTATTCACATCACTGAGACACTGGCAGCTTAATCACTAGACAAGGATTTATAGTTGTGCTACACTTAACCACAATATAAGTTCTCCATTCAAAATTCCAATTCAGATTAAATTCACTCCGAACAAAATGATGAATGCTGTTGACATTCAATAGTTCAATGGATGGTTTAGTAGAGTTTAATCCTTGTCCAAGACCAGCCTGTGAGTATCAATTTAACAGAACAGCTACAATCCAGTTCTCAGGACTTTCAGTAAGTTAAATCTGTTAGCCCCTAAAGAATCCCCCCCCACTCATGTTGCCTACATAGTCCAGGGCAACCCAGTCCCATTGTTGTACTAGTAGCATTTAGCCAGCAGTGTCAACAATATAGAAAAATAAATGTAAAAATATGCAACCAAAAAAATAGGCAAAAACTTTATCTTAAAACAAAACATGTATTTCATTCCTTCATTTAAAGGTAATGCTTTGACAAAAGCATTTTCATAAGGCTTTACATTTGTTTTTGTATAAGTGAAAAGGAAAACAAAAACTACAACATAAAAAAATCTGAAGTTTGGGAACTGTCACAAGGCTCCCCGATGCTACATTTCTGCGCTTGCTAATGCTATGTGACCCTCTATGTAACTAGCCTGCCAAGAAAACAGGCAGACTTTTAAAAGAGTGAATTTGCTCAAAATTCAGTCAGCTCTAATGCGTGTATAAAAGAGATCCCTTAGGGGAAATGGCAAAACCAAGGATTCATGGTGTAACGGAAACATATTAAATTGAACTTGTGGAGGTATAATAGTAACAGAACAATAAATAATTCCCCACCTCCCCTACCTCTCTGTTGAACCTCCCAAGAAAATCCACCAAGTCTAAAACTCTACTGCCAGAGTCGAAAAGGACCACTCCCATTTCAACATGCAGGGTTTTCATTTTGTCTGACAAAAGCTGATGAAGGATGGCGCCTATGGGTTGCAAACAGCTGTGCCTCTATAAGATGGCATTTTAAACATCCTTGCCTACTGTACAAAGTATAAATATTTCACAAAACATTTCTCCCAGAACATCGGAGAAGAGCGACTTTTTTTTATATACTAAATCTTCTAGTGCTTGCACTTCTGAAGTGCACTAAATTGGTGTTAACACTGTTACGTTCATCTCACTGCACTAAAATAAACGCTTTTTAAAAAAAAATATTATCCACAAAAGCTATCGTATCAACATCAGTCGCTTTCTGCACAGCAACCATGACGTGTATGGTTGGAAAGCCCTTTTTCCACTTCAAAACAAAGACCAGACGGTGCTAGGATATATATACCAAAGATTCTGGAAAAGAAGTTAAGAGTATACTGATTAGTAAGATAACGGTAACACTTTGTTTACTCACTTTGAAATTAAGCATTCCTAGTCTTAATTATGTATTAACAGTTCGGAGTAAATAATTAAGTAAGTAATTCATTGTTATGATGATTATAAATAAAACTGGTTTGTGGGGAGGAAGAATTATGTGCTTGTCATAGCAGACACAAACAAGTGAGACAAATCGGAAACAGAATATCAGGAAATCAGGATTTCTCGTTCAGCAGATCCTGATTTAAATTTCAGGCTTCTAAATGGCCTGAATGGTTCTAAAGGTTCCGTGGCAGGCTCCATACCTCTTCCTTCATACGTATCACAGCTATTCTGACCCATAATCCATCTTTAGTGTTTCTCCCCAAGCAGTCATAAACACGGAGCCCTTTACTGGAGCCCAGGATCAGTGTCATCAGTGTGTCTGTAGACGGAGGAGCCTTCAGAACTCCCCTGGTGTCCTGTTTCTGACACTGTAGAGGTCAGCTTGAGGTGGAGCCGCCCAAAGGAGTCTATATGTTGCAACCTCTCCATAGTCTACATCACTGCAGGGCCTATTGCGTACACACAGAGGCCCTAAGCCAAGAATAATGTGAAACGGTCACCGACTACCACCATTATAGAGGGTAGAGGCAACCCACTCTCTGATGTACTTCAGGCGATGGCAGAGAGGAAAGAGTAGAGCTGCGGGCGTCATGAAAGGCAGTGGAGACGCTGCAGTCGGGACAGTGACCGTATCAGAAGCTGAAGTCCACCTCACTCCACCAGACAAATCGGCCTTTCCATTTCTGCTAGGAGCATGCACTGAGGCCATCCGATGGAGAAAAGAGTGCTGTGCTGTACTCTTAGTGAAGAGCAGGTTATGTTTATGTGTGGGACCCAGCGCTCTACCCTTTACCGATCCCCCTCAACTGGGCACAACCTCGGCGAGGGAAGTGTAACTGAGCGTTTGGGGCAGGTGAGAAGAGAGCACAGGTGTGTGTGTGTGTGTGTGTGTGTGTGGTGGTGTGTGGCAGGTGTCCCAGGTGTGGAAGCAGGTCGGGCGGGGTTCAGCTGGTGGTGCGGAAGCGGGCCATGTGTGCGCCGCAGGAGCGGCAGTAGCCGCCCATGGGCTCGGCCGGCGCGCGGTGGCACAGGGCGCACAGCGGACTCCCCACCGAGGGGCTCCGCGTCAGCCTCATGCGGGAGTCTGTCCTGACGAAGGGCTGCTGCTGCTGCTGCTGCTGCTGCTGGGTGTTCCTGCCCAGGGTGGCCGTCTGGTAGCCCGCAGTCCTCCAGTCGCCCTCGGGGGGCACGTCCAGGCGGAGAGGCTGAGGGGGGGCCTGGGTGTGTGGGCCGCGGGGGTCGTGGTGCTGGGGGGCCGACGGTGGTGGCGGCGGCACCGAGATTCGGCCGGGCTGCGCGAGCATGGGCTGCCGGTAAGGGGCCTCTGCGGGTCGGTCTTGGGGCGCGGAGCGGCGGGGGTGGGCGAGGGTGGCGTAGCCGGAGTCCAGCTGGCTCCATTGCCTGGCCGGTGCCGGCTGTGCCCGTCGCGGTGCCCGCGGGAGCGTGCCGTAGCTCATGGCGACGTTGTGGTAGGGGTCGCGTTGGAGAGCTTCACTCCGGTCAAACACAGCCAGAAAGGGGTTGACCTTTGGGTGATCTCCTACATGCGGCGACAGAAAGAGCGTTAACGTTAACAAACACACACACACACAGACACACACACAGACACACACAGACACACACAGACACACACAGACAGACACAGACAGACACAGACAGACACACATACACAAAAAAGTCAACAAAAAAACAACAAAAACTAAATAACAAGGTGGGAGGTTGGTACGTGACCGCTGGTTCGTATGGTGGTGGAGAGGCTAATCGGCTAATCTCAGTTACGGTAGTCTGCAGTGACCGGATGTGTGATATGTGACCATTCTACACAAGGCAGCTGCGCTGTGGACAGAGCTGCAGTACCAGTGGTGGGGAGGAGTGGGGGAGGGGTCACACCATGAGAGTGAACTGTGATGGTGATGCAGCCCTTTACCACCCATGCTGATCAGAGCAGTCTGTCTGGAGCATGGGTGTCTAATGCAAGTGGGTGAGAATGCGTGTGCACAGATATGTGTGTGCATGCATCTGTGTCTATGTGTGTGAGTGTGAGTGTAGGTGCAATGTGAAAGTATACATGTATCCATTTGTGTGTGTGTGTGTGTGTGTGTGTGTATGTGTGTGTGTGTTTAAGCTAGTGTGTGTCTATCTGTGTGTGTGTGTGTGTGTGTGTGTGTGTGTACACATTATATTCCGTGAGGTGGTGAGGTGGTTCAGGAGCAGACGAGGTTACCTGTGAGTCCCCGAGGCAGCTGCTGGGTTGGGTGTGTCGGGGGGGCGTGTGGGTGGGGGTACAGGTGCTGAGGGGTGGTGCTGAGGAAGGAGGGGGAGTGGGGGGAGGTGGGGGAGGAGGCGAAGTGCAGGGAATTGCTAAGGTGACGTGAGATGACCCGCGCGTCTGCATGCTTTGGCATCCTGGTTACAGAGGACTCCTTCTTAGGGAAAAGATAGAGAGAGAGAGGAGGGAAGAGAGAGGGAGAGAGAGAGAGATAGAGAGAAAGATGAGAAAGATAGGCCAGAGGAAAAAAGATAGATCAGCAGAGACAAAGAATGAGACAGAGCAGGAAGGAGAGAGTGGGGAGAGTAAGAGGGGATAAGAGAGGATGAGAGAGAGAGAGAGAAAGGGAGGGAGCCAAAGGATGAGAGCACCATGTGTGAAGACAGCAGAGGGGGGAGACATGAAGAGAGATGGAGTTAAAACAGGCTCACACACAAATGGAAGTCTGTTTTAGGCACCATCCGCATTAACACAATATACTTGCCTTTGACTCCCACCCCCCTAAAAAACATCTCTTCAACTCTTTTTGAATGAGGAAACAATGACTCCTACTACTCTGTTTCACTACACTGTTTTCTCAAAATAAAAGCAAGACCGCTTAAGATTTTGAGTTTAAGGAGAAGCTAAATCCTAAAGGACCTTTCCACATCCTTTATTCTATTGCTATGTTCACCAATAGCCAGAAGGGGGCATTGTGCCGCCAACGCAGACAGCTGCCATTACATCCCTTAACCAGCAGATGGCAGTATGAGCTCACGAACACAGTGGGGTCCGGGTGATGGCGAGGGGTGGGGGGGTTGATGATGATGTAATGTTATAAGGCACACATGAGGCAATGCTCAGGCTGCAGAAAAGCGCCCTTAAGCACAGGAGGCTCATCCAGAGATGGAGGAAACTCAACCTGCCCAACAGACGGCTACTGTCACATTAGGACTGTGGGCACAGCAAACATAAGGCACCAGTGTGTGTGTGTGTGTGTGTGTGTAGGGGGCTGTTTGTGAAGTGTCAGTTTGTGCATTAACTGGTATTCTTTCAAATTTGAAATAATGTAGCATAAGAGAAAGAGAGAGAAATAGAGAGAGAGATAGCATGTAGGCGTGTAATTGAACATACTTTCTTTACATGTATGGAAGGAAATATATATTTATCTACTTGTGTTTATGACAGCATATAAATGAAAAAGATAGTGTATGTGAGTGTGTGTGTGTGTGTGTGTGTGTGTGTGTGAGAGACTCACAAAGCTGCGGGAGGAAGAGAGCAGCTCAGGTCGACCCCCGATGACTGTGCCGCTCAGGCTACGGGCAACACGACGCAGGTTCTCGGCACTGTAGGACGCGTCGTCACACACCCCCACCCGGTCACACTCCACTGCACGCGCAGGCTGTACAGGCTGCACAGGCTGCGCGCACACACACACACACACACACACACACACACACACACACACACACACAGACACGACCACAGATGCATAAATATGAGCCATGAATGAGCAGAAAA
>NC_085011.1:7608829-7616329 GCF_963854185.1 Sardina pilchardus
CACCCGCCACCAAATCGCCGCAAGAATAAGCCAACGTTTATGCATGCTTATGCCTATACCCCTCACAGTCACACACACACAAGCACAGATAGAAGAACACAAATCTTACTCCATCCCCATCTATGCACAAAAACACACAGGAAAGCTTATAGAAAGGGCTTAGAAACTCAGAAGCTTAGATAAACACTGCAGAGAGCAGGCACTCAGCCCCCCCACCACCCCCCATGTGTAATGCAACAGTGGGTTTCGCTCCCCGGCACTGGGCTGTAAGCCCCAGACAGTAGCTGAGTTTCCCATTTTAAAGCACATTTTGAAATGAGAATAAGAATTAAGAATATATTTAAATTTATACTTATTTAATAAGAATAATTATTATTAAGGATAAAATTCAAATAAGAAATCGTGTTCGGAAACACTTGAAAGGTGCATATAATCTTCGAAAGAAATCTAGATCTGTCACAGGAGGACGATTAAGTCTTGATTCACTACAAAGTATAACGCGATTCAAGTTGATGGAAACATTTGCCATTTGCATTTGCTTCATTTCTACCTACAGTAATTTCCCACATATAAGCCGCATTGTGTATAAGCCGCAGGACAGTGTTTTATGCAAGTTGAAAGAAACAAAACCATATTAACACCATATTAAATGCACCCCTGTATTAACCTCATAGCTGAAGAAATTTAGCAAAATCAATGTATAGGCCGCGGCTAATAGTCGGGAAATTACGGTACACTTCTCAGTAACCGTTGCCCTGACAACCCTACGTTTTGATCGCACAACTGTTCACTCTATCTTTGAGTAGGAAAATGGCCATTTTCGCAGTGGATGGAAATGCATGCGACATAGACATTTCCTTCTTCCGAATTTTCCTTAATGAATAAAAATAAGCCGATAGGCTGCGTGGAAACCCAGCTAGTGCTGCCGTGTTGGCATGGGCCTGGGCAGCCCCGGCCCGTGTCCTTACCCTGGCTCTGCAGCTGGTCCAGGTCCATGAACTTGCTGGGTCGGGGGTTGAAGCCCATGGCCGCCTCGCGCTCCTTCTCCCGCCGACGCTGCTGCTCCTGCTCGCACGCCCGCCGCGCCACCTCCTCCTGGAGCTCGTCCAGCTCGCTGCGGCCCTCAGACGGACCTGGACACGCACGCACACACGCACACACGCGCACACGCGCACACGCGCACACGCGCACACACGCACACACGCACACACGCACACACACACACACACAAACACACAAATACAAAGTGAGATCAGATCAATGTATACACACAAATATTTATAGACACAAAAGACATGAACACAAACACATTCAATAAAGCCTTTCCCCTATTCATAGAATTCCTCTATTCTTAGAATTCCTCTATTCTCCTCTATACTTGGAAAACCCTCAAAATTATGAGGGGGAAAGCCACATATATATTTGTACACAAACACACACACAAATCAAATCACCAGCACAAACAAATGCATTGTAGTACATTGCAATACAAAATTCACTACAGTATCTTTGGACTGATCAATGTGGGCAGTCAGGAGCCACGCAAGCTCCAAATACACACACACACACACACACACACACACACACACACACACACACACACACACACACACACACACACACACACACACACACACACACACACACACACACACACACACACACACACACACACACACACACACACACACACACACTCAAAAGTATGCGTATGCATAAACATCCATGCAGACGCGTTTGTGAAACGCCTGCGCACAGGCTACCATGCTTTTCCTCTTTTCCTGGAAAATGACCATTTGTTCCCTCATGTTGTGCCAGAATCAGACCAGGCAGACATTACAAACCCATCCGGGAGCAGGATGCACACGTACATCAGCACACTTGGGTGGGCACACACACACACACACACACACACACACACACAGAGGGAGTGCATGGCTTCGCACATAAATCATTACTTTATATCCACACACTGTAACAACAAGATAAGCGAGGTTATGGGATTTGCTCACTCTTTTACAGAGGTAAACACAAACACACCACCACCCACCCGCACACACACACACACACACACCGAACATAAACAATCTGATTAATGCGATGTAGACACAGCACTTATCCAGTTTAGCTACACGGCCATAAGCACACAGCCGGAGTGCGCGCTCTCTCTTACCCTGGCTGCCCTGAGCGCTGCCCCTACTGGCCGCCTGGGCGTCCTGCAGCAGGGCACTGCTGCTCTTGGACTTGGGCACGCTCCGCCATGACGGACCCACGTTCGGGGCGGCTGGCTTCTTCAAACCCCCATCCCTGAGACAGGCAGGCAGGCAGGCAGACGCACAGACAGACAAAGTGAACGATGTTATCCATGCCGAACCAGCGTGTTGTTGTTGAAAACATTTAACGTTGTTATGTGTAAATAGAGTGTTGGGCAGAACATGTGCAGTACAGCATGGGCTCCATTACACAAGGGAGTGTGTGTGCTGGTAGGATGGTGTGATTATGTGCATTTGTATGCGAGTCTAAGTTACCTGTGTGTGTGTGTGTGCGCGCGCGCATGTATGCATAGGTGTGTATGTATGTGTGTGTGCGTGTGTGTGTGTGTATGCGTGTGAGCGTGTGTGTGTATGTATGTATGTATGTATGTGCTACCTGTGTGTGCGTGAGTTGCTGTGGCTGTCCCCGATGGGTATGTCCAGGCTGACGGGGCTGTTGCTGTTCCTCTCGCTGCTCTCGTAGCCGCTCTCCATCCTCTGGATGAGCCTGGGCTGCTGCTGCTGCTGCTGGTCTCCCCCGTGAGAGCGCAGGGCCGCCGGGAGCGTCGCCGAGCCACCACCGCACCGGAACGCCGGACCATCTGTCGTCATGGCCGCTGCCGCCGCCAAGTCTCTTGTTGTCGGCGACGCCGTGGGTGCTACTGTCGCCGCCGCCGCTGCAGTCGCAGTCGGGTCCGGCTGGGCTGCGGGGGGGCCTCCGTCCTCGGCGAGCGGCCCGGCGTTCAGGGGGCTGTAGCCGGCCTGCCGCCGGCCGCCGCGGTTGAAGATGCTGTCGATGTTGAGGGCCTCGCGCCGGGGCCTCCACGCCGGCCGGTAGCGGCCGCCGGACACGGAGCTGGACTTGGACTCGCTGCTGGTGCTGTCCGCCTCCCAGTCGCACGCCGGGGCCCCCGGCTCTGAGCCGCCTCCGCCTCCGCCACCCCCGCCGCTGCTGCCGCCGCCGCCACCGCCGGTGGAGGAGGAGGAGGAGGGGATGAAGGAGGTGGAGGAGGAGAGCGGGCGGCTGTGGATGATGTTGCTCATGGTCTCTTTAAAGTCCCGCAGGCGGCTGCCCGATGAGGGCTTGGGTGCAGTCCGTGGGGCCTGCTGCTCCTTTAAAGTCTCACCTACAGAGAGAGAGAGAGAGAGAGAGAGAGAGAGAGAGAGAGAGAGAGAGAGAGAGAGAGAGAGAGAGAGGGGGAGAGGGAGAAAGAAAGAGAGAGGGAGAGATAGAAAGACAGACAGATAGATAGATAGAGATAGAGAGAGAGAGAGGGGGGGAGAGAAGAAAGAGAGAGATGTATAGGAGATGGTGAGGATCCCCTGTGGTGGCTGCATGTCACTTCCATTCCTATGACTCAGATATCACACCGGAGGAGGGGAAAGGGAGTGAAAGCTGGAGTGAAAACATCGGGAAGGAAGCTGGACTACTAGATAGGAAGCCAGGATACGGCGCCTTTAAATCCTAAGACACTGCCTCTGAACAGGAAGAGCTCAGGCACTCCATTTAAATACCATGCCGACTACACAGCACCTCCCCAGGGGCTTCCTGCATGCAAACTCATCAAGATTAACCAGACACCAAGTGGACCGGCTACCCCAGTATCTGCTGTGCCTCTGCATCCTCTCACTGTTAGACATTCACTCAACATTCATCTTCCTTCTTCTAACTGCTTTGTATAGCTTTACATAAGGGTACAGTACAAGACAGCACAGTGCACTGTAACGATAGGCATTAGTCATGCAAGCTATTAGTATTAAGGCATACCCGTAATATCCCGACTATTAGCCGCGGCTTATACATTGATTTTGCAAAATTTCTTCAGCTATGAGGTTAATACAGGGGGGCAGTTAATATGGTTCTAATATGGTTTTCTTTCTTTTAACTTGCATAAAACACTGTCCCGTGGCTTATACACAATGCGGCTTATATGCGGGAAATTACTGTACTAAATTAACACAGCAACATATCTGGTAGAATAAATGACACGGTAAACATAAAGACTGTTGGTGAAACAGGACATTTCCTGAAAATCATCTCGGTGCATCTGTCTTTCTTCTATGCGATTTGATTGGCGGCTGGTCAGTCCTACCCTCGCTGTGGTAGCCGGCTGAAGACGCCTCGTCTGTTCGGGACCCTCGGCTGCGCTCCTCGAAGCGGCGTGGGCGGCTGGCGCTCCTCTTCCTGTCGGTAGTCCCGCCCTTCCTGTCCGCTGGGCCGGACTTCCTGAGTGTGTGGCGGGACAGAGGCTCGCTGTCCGTCACTGGGCCTGGAGGGCAGCGCAAAGACCGCGTTATCACTTCAGGGAAATCAGCGCGCTCGCAGGTGTGCCGTTATCACTCAGGTATTGACACCTGCATTTACATAGACCATCAGTGCATGGACTACGTATTTACGGTATACACACACACACACACACACACACACCCTGTCTACTGTAAGTTTGTTCTGCTTTGATGTGACTGATGCGGTTGAGTGGTGATGGCTTCCCTTCATGTCTTGATTCCAGCCATGCCCTAACTGACCTCACTTTCCTCTCAATTCCATCTGATTTGTACAAAGATTGGAAGATCCAGAGGGCTGACATAAAACAAAAACAAAAAAAGGGGGAGGGGGGGGGGTACGAGCATTTCCTTTCTTGAGCTTCAATTTTCCTCAATTGCCGTGGAGAGCGAGTGAGACGGGAGACAGAAGCCGCACCATGAATGCCCCCCGGCCCTGCGCTCGTGACCGGCCTCTCTCTGCGTCCGCGCCGTCTGCACGAGGAGGCCTGTGTGATAAGCTCCGCCGCAGACAGCCTCGGAGGGCTCGAGATGTCAGTGGAACGAGCGGCGCTGCCAAGAAAGCCAGCGCTGCAGGAACTCATCAGTTCCACGCTTGTTGGCTGGCCAGGCTTGTTCATTTGCACGCCAAGGCTTTTTTTTTTTAGGGTGGGGGTGAGGGGTGGGGGTAGGGGGAGGGGGGGGGTGTTTAGCAACCCCAAGTCAAAAGAGACTGCTAGACCACTGTGAGTGCCGAGGAACTATATTTGTTACGCCGAGTTTGTCAAGTCCATTTAAGACGCCTCTCTAAAAACGTCATGCAGAGAGGCAGTTGCTGCTCCCACCAGGCTGTTCTGGTGTATCAGTCAATAGAGGAACACAAGCAGCTCTTGACTCAGTTTAGAACGGCACTGTGGGCTAGGGCCAGCAGACACACATCTGTCTTGAGAGAATGCCATGCTACTGTTAAACCAGCAGGCAGCCGCTGAACAGAAAAACAACACGGATGCCGAATGCATGAGCGCAAACAAATGTTTCGGCAAACTTTTCCATTTGTGAGTTTGACAGTCTGTAGGTGGATGTAGGCGAGCGTGCGGAGGCGGGCGGCAGGCTGTGCAGGCTTGTTTATGAGAGTTATTTCCAGGATTGTTTAAGAGGCTGCATAAGATGTCTGTGTGGGCGGACTCTGTGTGCGTGTGTGTATGTGTATGTGTGTGCGTGTGGTAGTCTACCGAGGTGTGTGTGTGTGTGCGTCTGTGTGCGTGGGTGGTAGTCTACCGAGGTGTATGTGTGTGTGTGTGTGTGTGTGTGTGTGTGTGTGGTAGCCTACCGAGGTGTGTGTGTGTGTGTGTGTGTGTGTGGGGGGGTGGGGGGGGTTGTAGTCTACCGAGGTGTGTCGGTGTGTGTGTGGTAGTCTACCGAGGTGTGTGTGTGTGTGTGTGTGGGGGGGGGGGGGTGTAGTCTATCGAGGTGTGTGTGTGTGTGTGTGTGTGGTAGTCTACCAAGGTGTGTGTGTGTGTGTGTACCTGTGGTCTCCAGGCTGCTGTGTGAGGCTGCGTCGTTGTCCGGGTTGCAGATGACGGTGCCCTGGGAGTCGGAGGAGAAGTGGCTGGCCATGGACTCATGGTGCGAGTGCGAGTGCATGTAGCTGTAGCTGTCCGTGGAGGAGTCGGTGCGCGTGTCGCTGGAGATGGACGGCTCGCGGCCTGCCGAGACAAGACAGACAACGACATGCGCTTCAGAGACATTCGATAAAAACACAAATCCTCGCATTGGCTTTACCGCACCATCCTTTAAGTGCCTCATTAAGCTTACTTCCTGTTAGCTCGTCATCAAAAAAGCTCTTACGATACAACCACACAGTGCTGCATGATCAGAATGGGAGCTAGCTTGCTAATCAAAGCCCTCTGCCCAAAACAGGTGCTCAAACTAGCGCTAACAAGTAATGTGAGATATGACAGCCTCAATACAGCAGTATAGCAGAGAGTGCTACTTAAAATGATACAAATGTGTGTGTGTGTGTGTGTGAGAGAGAGAGAGTGTCTGGGATGGAGGTGGTACCCGAGTCCTCGCTGTCGTAGTAGGATTTGTTGAGGTAGTGCAGATCCAGTCGGGAGGGATGGTCCTGCGCTGCCACCGGCGTCCCCCGGGGGTCAGCATAGAGCAGCAGCAGCGGCTGGTAGTGACCCTTTATGCAGCGAGACACCACGTCCTTCCATTTGGGCCCGATCTGGGAGAGAGAGAGAGAGAGAGAGAGAGAGAGAGAGAGAAAGAAAGGGAGAGAGAGAGAGAGAGAGAGAGAGAGAGAAAGAAAGGGAGAGAGAGAGAGAGAGAGAGAAAAAAAAACAACACAAAATCAGTGCGATAGTGCTGTGAGCAATGTCACTTGGCTTCCTGTGACTCAGTCCCCAAATGTTGGCGGTGACGTATGCTTCCCAGCAGTACAGCCGCCCGACTGGAAGAACGGAGAGAGAGAGAGAGAGAGAAAAAAAACGACGACAGCTCCCTCAGAAGCGAAGCTAGGCTCGCGAAACGCGGTTGGAACCGCTGATAAATTCCTTCCAATGGATACTGGAGATCGGACATTAGAGCGGTCCACAGATCACAGTGGCTGGCAGTTTCCGCTCCAGGACTTGAGCTTAGCGTGGCTTACCCCCTAGATACTCCCAGGACGTCCAAAAGAGGGATTCGCTTCACTGCGCTGCCTCCATGGCTGGGGCTGTGGCAGGATGTCCGGACGGCCCTATCACAGCACTACAGCATACACAGAGCATGTGTGTGTTTAAGTCTCTCTCTCTATGTGTGTGTGTGCGTGTGTGAGAGTGTGTGTATGTGTGTGTGTGTGTGCGCGTGTGTGTCCAAGTCTGTAAGCGTGTTAAAAAGTGTGAGCCTGTGCGAATGTGTGTGCGTAAGTGTCGATGTCTGTGTGTGTGTGTGTATGTGATTGTCATGCGCTTATTCTCATAAAGTCCCAATGTGTGGGTGT